>NC_081521.1:27455975-27601330 GCF_030273125.1 Centropristis striata | reverse complement strand
GTCATGTCATGCTGCCTTTATCAGGTCTTCAACAATGACAGTAAAGGTTCAGTAGAGCATCGTTCTTAGTATGAATGGATCCTACAGTTAAACATGTATAGGGCTGTAATGTGGTGAGAAAATGGTGA
Organism: Centropristis striata; assembly: GCF_030273125.1. Classification (NCBI taxonomy): domain Eukaryota; kingdom Metazoa; phylum Chordata; class Actinopteri; order Perciformes; family Serranidae; genus Centropristis; species Centropristis striata. The sequence continues at coordinate 27,601,202 of NC_081521.1, read as the reverse complement.
GCTTGTAATGACTCATGCAAATCAGATTTCCAGCCATGTTTGCTTTATTCACAGTCATACAGTGCCAGATGACAGGTTCTGAAAATGTTTTCTTCTTACATTCAGTCAAAATGGGTGCAAACATACTTGCCTGCCAATTTTGTTTTGAAGATGCATTTGGATTCTCAACAATTTGTATCTGCCCGCTTACCAAAGGTTTTACTTGCTGTGTTATGATACAATAGTTTAAACAACATGGGTAGAACATTGAGTACATCTGTAGAACATGGAGTACTGATGAAACATGCATGATAAGACACATGCTGGTAGCTTAAGAAGCAGGCAACAGTTTTTTAGTTGTTGTTTTTTTAGATTAGTATAAGTGTTTTTGACATTCCATATTTAATTTGGCTTGTTAAAGCACATCACTACAGAATTAATAGGAGCCAACAAACCAAAGAAAATCCAACAAAGAATCCAAAGATTGGATTTAGCTGTTAGAACAATTCAAAACCAGCTTGTTATCTATTGTGTTCACCTTATCGATCGTGACTCTGGAGCTAAAGTTCATTTGTGTGCTGAAGGCGTTGCCTACTGTTGGCAGTGTGGAGAAAAAGGCAGAGAAGGGAATGTTTCAGCATTTCACATGCAATAAAGGATTAGTCCCTTTTGAGATTAAATTTCACTGCAGGTATGTTAAGATTTTGTCATGCTGACAGCGAAGAAGTAGATTTTATTTTTGTATTTCCATGTAAATGCAGATTGCATTCAGAAATGTCTAGATTAGGAATGAACAGTTGTTTCATGAATCGTTCTCCCATGGCTACATGACAATACATTCTAAAACAAATACAGGCCTTCTACTTAGCTTTGAACAGTGTTGTAAATGCTGACGAAGCCAAAAGACCATAAAAATGTAGACGAAGATGGGAATTGACTCAACAATGCTCGGTAGCATTTTAGTTCAGACATAAATACGTTTTCTCTGTTTCATTCTTTAGCTCCCATTTGTTGTCTACTGTTTCAAACATTTGCATGCAAAGTATGTTAAGCATATACTACCTAAAATGTAAACATGACCTTTGGAAATTCAGAAGCTGTGATGAGGAGGGAGACTATTGAAACTCAAACGGCAGACCTATTTAAAAAGAAACCAAATATTGAGTTTTGTTATTTAGTATAATTAGGGCTGGGTATTGTTTGAACATTTAATACATGATTTAATCCTTGAGTTTCAGGACTAATACCAAAACAATATTTTTCACTTCGTATTAAGGAGAATATTAACAAATCAATTCCCCTTTGATTCATTTTCAATAGTGCAACATTTCTACCAATGATGAGTCAAGCTGTAAGTCAACATTTGTTGTATTTGCCATGTGGGCTGTGTCATTGTGATGATGACAATGTTTCATTCCCATTTGGTTTCCTTGTAGCGTTACTCACATCAAACATTTGGGTTATAGTGGTGAGAGAAACAAATGGATAAATCATGTGTCATCATGGATTGTATTCTGTGTCACTGTGAAGAATACGGTGAAGTGGGCAGTGATGCCAAACAATGAGTCGGTAATATAAATGAGATATTACCTTTTTATATAGCAGAACATTGTCATCTGCCAGCACAGTGAAGCAGTTCTTTCCAAAAGCTATTTGTTTTAAGGGTGACTAACTGACTACTGAAGCGTCACTTCACCAAATATAATGAGTTTAGTTTCACCCTCACCTGACTCATTGACATTTAACAGGATGAGAAAATGAGAAAGTATCTTCCACTGAATGCACTGTGACATACATTGTGAAGGCCAGTTCAATCAAAGGCTAAATCTGTGTTACTTATAGACAATTTAGCTTGATGCTAAAGGGGATCACTGTACATCACTTGCTTAGAAAGCAATTTCTTGTCAACTACAAAGAAACGCCTGGCTAGAATTTTTAGTGTCCAACAAAGTGAGTTGTGATTCAGATTTATTTTTGTAACTTGGTGCAATCGCAACAAGCAGCCAACCAGAAACCTATTATATACATGGCCATTGTTCTGCTTTGAAGTGATTAGCTTGCATACAGAGAGAGTACAGTATTCAAAAAGGATGTCTGAAGACAAACGTCGAAGGCCAGCATAGAAGGCTATAAAATTTAGGCATTCAAGTGGTGGAGTGTTTTAAGATGTAATCAATTTGTTCTCTATACAAAGTCCAAGTATGTGTTGGTCAATGGTTATTGTGAAGCTGCTGTTGTTGCCCTGAAGTTGACATTGTGCTTTTTATTCTTGTAAAGAACATTTTGTAACTATATTAAAATTGAGTTTATCATGGAATGAAAGGCCATTTGTGGTCTTGAGTTAAAAAATTATAAAGAGCCAATGTACCAAACAAAAGGTAACAAAGACCCAGAAAGCCTGTGGCAGTGGTGTCCCGGTTATGTAACTACTGGACTAGAAAACTCTATTTGTACTCAGTGGGCCATGATAGACAAGACTGTCACTCAGCCAGACGCAGCAGATTTTCAGCTGCTAACCTAGATAGCTGGGAATGACCCTTTTGTGTCATCTGAAAACTTACAGTAAAACCACAAGATCACTTGTACCCCTTTTTGACCAAGGCAGTTCCAGGGATGTGCCTTATTTTGAATATGTGTATCTGCCCTGTAATTCAATTCGCTTTCAAAATGAATGGGTTCTTCCTTGGCCCATGCTACACCCTTCCAGCAAGTTTCATGGCCAGTAGTTTTCTTCCATAATCCTGCTGACAGAAAAAACTACAGAAACCAAAATTAAAACTTTGAATTCATTTTTGCTCTTGGTAACACGTTTCATGGTCAAAAAACAACAACTCGTAATTTACAGAAACTCAAGACTTATGTGTGTGTTGTGTTTTTTTTGTCTCCACAGGTCACTAATCTGCCTCTCTCAACATAGTCAAAGAATCCCAACCTGAAGTCTGAAGTTACATCAGCTGTCCACGTGCTGTCTGAATCAAACAGTAGATTTGCTCTGATTCACATCTCTGTGTGTCATCCTTCTGTGGTCAAACCGTCTGCCAAGAGTGGGACAAACATTCCCTGGATATTTAACAGACATTTTGCTGTTGTCTTGGGGACACTTCAGAGGGACCTTGATCGCCAGGTCTCCCTCCAGAGGAACTCTGAGGGGTTTCCACTGAAAGGAACATGTGCTAGAGGTTATACATCTGTCCTAAACGACTTGTCGGCTTTGACTCTAGAAAATGAACAATGAGGATGAGTTCTACGACGCCGTCACAGGTGGGGAGTGTGTTTGTGTGCTTGTGTGTGTTTGTGCGTCAGTCTGGTGTGCTGGTTTTTATCAGATGAAAATATTTAGCAAATTTACCAACGAAAAGACAAAACATTGCAGCAGTTTGTTCAGATTTTTCAGTGCTGGTTCAAAAATAGAAAAAGTTCTTCCCCGGAGAGTCAAGTCACTAATGCTGTTAGTAGACTGAATGCCCAAGTGATGCCAGAAATCTCTATGGATTTTGACACAGTTCTTGATTTGATGTCTTCTGTTCATTAACAGGGGTCTTAACACAATTTTGTAATTTTCCAAACTAAATATATTTGTGTTTATTATGTTTTTTGGGATCTTAATATGTCATTAGGGGGTTTGTGTCATTGTTGCAAGAGGCTTTCAGTCCCAATTAGATGGTCTGTTTTTGTCTCCATCATAGAAGCATAATGCCATCCAATGGAACCTAACCTGCCTTAGTCTGATGATTAGTTCAATAATTCAGAGGTCTGCTGTCCTGCGGTCATGGTTAGTAATGTCAGCAACACCCTGGATTGTGGGAGACTTTGTGGCTGTGTTCACGTTTGTGTGTTTTATCCTGTACATGCAAGCATTAGGAAATACACAAAGGAAAAATAAATTGGTTCAATTTGTGTGTTTTTTATTTATTTAAAAGAACTGCCTTGTTTCAGTGACAGGTTTTTTGTTTGATTTCATTTTGATCTGGCAGAGGCAGAGAATGGAAAGAAATGGGGGTATCAGTTGGGAAAATCACTAACACATTTACACTAACACTCTTTATCTCATATCCAATTTTGAGGAAGGCTGATAAATTAATCCTCACTTGTATTTAAGATGAACTGGTTTCAGGTTTCTCCTACTGTGAAAAGATTAGAAAAGCAGTCATTCAAGTTAACACCCAGGGGATGCTATGCATGCTAATGTTTCAGCTAATGTTTCAGCATTAGCTAATTACAATATACATTTAGCAAAAACAAAGGACACAAGAATGTTGTACATGAGTTTTGTGGCTCCCCAGTGTCATGCAGAAATGTACTATAAGAGGCGTATTTTGACAAGTATTCTGCACAGAGTTTCATTCTTATCTTTGTTTTGGAACTTGCAGTTGGAGGGACTTCACTCATTCTGAGAAATAATGACTTGGTAGTTAAAGGTGTACAGAGTTTGAACACCAATGTATCCTGGGATATGATTATGTGAGATATAATGGTGAACATTTTACTGTAGAAATATTTTAGTTACCAGCCTCTTGTATCCAAATCATAGTTTCAGTGTTCATGTTGGGGTGAAGGGCAGGGCAAATCAGGGTGGTGTTCTTTAACTTGTACTGCCAGTCCTGTCCTTGTTGTGTGATATTGCTAGGCGTCCATGTTGACGCACAGTCATTGTTATGTCGCTATTTTCATGTGTTACGCATGTTATTGTTTTCAGGCAGATATAAAACGTGTATGTGTGTCTATCTGTGTGCGCGCTCGCCTGTCTTTGTGTCATTATTATGATCATCTTACTAATCTGAGACAGATGCAGACCAGGGACAATGTATTATTCATTAGTACAAGTGCACAGGGTTAGCTGTGTTCAGCACCAGGTGGCTTCCAGCTCGGCCTTATTATCTATTTTTGTTTTTTTCCCCCTTGTTAAACCTCTAATTTTCAATAGTAGGTGTTAACTAGGATTTAATTAAAAATGTAAATACTTTATTTTAAAATTCTATCAGTCTACCCTATCAATCCAAGACTAATTGGCTTTCATCACAGAGCTCTGCTCCTTGGTCACGTCATGGCAGATACAGAGGCTAAGATAATAATATAAAATTACTGTGTATGTGTGTATTGTAAATGTATGGAGATTTGCTGGCAGAAGTGCAATTTTCACCCTTTGTTTTCTGTAGAAATCATCTATTGCAAATGTGTTACAATGAGGTACAGCATTTTGTGATGCACAAAGCATTTCATTTCTTCTTTGCAAACAAACTCATTTTATGCTTGCCAGCTACCATGTTTTGGGCCAAATGAGAATGAGACACTTGCACCTTGCAAAAGTCACGTTTATTGTCAATTGTACAAGACACATAGAGTTTTAAATAACGATTCTCACAATCCCAGTGTGTGTAAGAAAAAAGATAAATAAAATAAGGATAAAAGTAGGAAATGTGCAAAATATACAGCAGAACAACAACAAAACAAACAAACAAAATGTAAAAAATGCAATATTGCAAAAGGCTTTTCTCCAATATTCTGTTTTTCCATGTTATGTATTCATAATGTGAGTGGCCTTTGTGTTACATTTCTATCTAAGCTGGCTAATCTGATATGTTGAAATACACTCCTGGTACCTTTGACATAATACTGACAGCTGAGTAGGTGTTTTTAAATGATAAACAATGTAATCTATTTTAAGCTGTTGTTAAGGCCCCACCTCGAGTTCACTGCAACTCCACCCTATAACACTGAACACTTAAATGTCATCGATGATGATCTGGCTGCCATCCAGGTCTAAGGCAACACCAGTACATATTCCCATGAACAGTGACTGCTGAATCCTGTTCAATCAAAGAAAGGTTTACTGTTGTTGTAAGGCCAACTGATGGAGCTTTTTTTAAACTGTTTTCAGCCGTGTGATGTTTATATATTACTTGTTTTTGTTGACATCAGTCTACTTTTTTTAACTAACGGTCCTTATTATATAATTAAAACTTATGTGGTTTTGCAGTGACAACATTGTACTTATTTTTTATGTAGATATTCAAACAAGGTTCCATGGTTTTATATGGCTGCCCCATAACAAATTTTATGCATTTTACCATTTTTAGTCTTTGTATCAGTGAATAGGTTAGTAAGTATAAACAGTTCCAAGCAATCAATAAAATTTGCCAGTCAAACAGAGGCAATAAGTTCCTGATGCAAAACAGTTTGCAAATGTATTGGGTCGTCTGGTGACTGGTTACTGTTTAACGGGCCCAATGTGTCTCTATGTATTTGACTTTCTATGTCATTACCTGTTGCTTTTTGGTGAATCAGCCACAGGGGTCTACTGCTGCAAGACTTGTTACTTCATGTTACCTTATGTCACAATTTCTCTCCCACAGGCCTGGATTCAGACGAGTCGTATGAAGGCGTGTCGGAGGCCAGTTTCAAAGATGCGCTGGTGTTTGACAGCAGTCAGAAGAACAACGGATCAGTGCCGCAGGAAAATGGCATCAAGAAACACAGGTAGTGCTGCATTCCTGCACCACATTCCATCTGCAGTGTGTTTTTTTTTTTTTTACAACTGTAGCAGCATTACACCTTTCTTCAGTACTATTAACTATTAAGCAATATTCCTAGGCTTCATCAGGTAAGTGGGGTGCGACTTCTTCTGCTTGAGCATTTTCATGATGTGTCTAAACATGTCTATATAAAAGTAAGTGAAAAAAGACAGAAGAAAAAGATATGAGCTTGTTGCTGCCAGTGTGGGACTCACTTTGTTGATTTATGCATAGAAACATCTGCGTCTGCTGCCAGATTACTTTTATTTCATTGCACTGATGACAAACACAGTGGAAAATTACCACCATCTTTTCACTCCCATTAGAATAATTCATGGCAACAATTCATTCATTTTGAGTGAATTGGTTTTTTTTGTTTGTTTTAACGTTCGCCATTTCGGTTCCAGTCAACATGTAGCATTTCTGTGACCTCAGGCCTGCTAAAAGACCTGACAGACCACATGCTCAGCTTATCTACAACCTTGGTTTTCATTCTGATCAGTTTGTTAGATCAGGTACTGTAGGTACTGATACACACAAAGAGAAGAAAGCTGTTTCATTCTCTTATGCCTGCTGCCAGTATCTGAGTGGCTGATCAAACCAATTCTGTGTTTGAATTTGCTCGTTGGTTTTTGTGTCAAAAACAACTTTTAGAATATGAGTTGGTCCTGAGATGCTTGGAGAATTTATGTACGGTACCAAATATTCGGGAAGCTGTGCATGTGTGTATGGGCACAAATAGATGATTTTCTTTCATTTCAGGACGTCATTACCTGCGGCCATGTTTTCCAGAAACACTATCAGTGTCTGGAGCATCCTGAAGAAATGCATCGGGCTGGTAAGGATCCACAGATCACTAGATGAAAATCAATGTACTTTTCTGCATATACAGTAAATGACTGCCTCAGCATATCACTGTACAGATGGAAGTAACATGATTGGTTAAGGTTTAGATTTATTTGATACAGAATATATTTCTCACTTCTGCAAACACTGTGAGATGAGGCATGGCCTTGGTCTGCACTCTCCGAATGCCCTTCTGCTATACTCTTGTATTTGATAGATTCACTGCGACCTGGATGAAGAGCTTCTCAGAGGTTTAAATGATTTGGAGCATACTCTGTTAGTCACGGTCAAATCTAAAATACAGATTTATTTATTTTTTTACAGGAACTCTCGAAGATCACGATGCCCATCGCCTTCAACGAGCCTCTGAGCTTCCTGCAGAGAATCACAGAATACATGGAACACACATACCTCATCAACAAAGCCTGTTTAATGTCCGACTCCATTGAACGCATGCAGGTCAGACACACACACACACACACACACACACACACACACCCCTACATCGCGATGCTCTTTAGAACACGCCACTAAAGGACACACACACACACACACACACACACACACACACACACACACACACACACACACACACACACACGTGATGGAAATAGTGTACCTCCTTCAAATGTAACAGAAATTAAACAGAAAAATAACAGAAATTATTGAAAAAATAATACAATTTCACTTTATGGTACCTTAAATAATATAAACAAAGGGAGCCTTACAAATAAAATTAAGTGCTTGATGAGAAAGGCTTCGCAATCAGTACTGCAGTAGTACTTCATTTCAATTGCAGTTTTGACACTGACACTCAGTCACTAACAATCAGTAAACAGTTGCACTGGTGTAAAGAAAAACATGAGCTCCATAATATCATTTAAAAATCCAGTGACTTGATCAATCAATCAACTTGGATTGAAAAAACCCACACACATGCACTTATTGACAAAGTCCAGCTCCAAAAGTTTAATATGAAAACAAATGTGCAATCTTGACATTATGTCACACTCTCACTAAAACGATCTGATATTGTTTTCTCCAGTCAGTAGCTGCTTTTGCGGTGTCCTCAGTTGCGTCTCAGTGGGACAGAACTGGGAAACCCTTCAACCCTCTGCTGGGAGAGACCTATGAACTTACCAGGTACACACACACACACACACACACACACACACACACCCACACACCCACACACACGCCTACACACAGCAGAAAGTGCTCTTTTTGCAGTCTATTTATCGTCCCTCTTCTCTGCTGCCTTCTACAGGGAGGATCAGGGTTTCCGGCTAGTATCAGAGCAGGTATCCCATCATCCCCCAGTCAGTGCCTTCCATGCAGAGAGTCTGGTTGGGGACTTTGTCTTCCACGGCTCCATCTACCCCAAACTTAAGTACTGGGGCAAGAGCGTTGAGGCTGAGCCGAAAGGGACCATCACACTAGAGCTACTCAAGTGAGTCCGAAAGAGAAGCTGGTGAAACTGTGGATGTGTGTTTTCATATAGTTTTCTGATCAAAATCAGTTCCTTCTCTTCTCTTCTCTTTCCTCTATAATGTTCTACCTCTCCCTCTCCTCTGTTGTTCTTTCATGTAATTTTCTTCTTCTCTGTTTTTCCTTGCCATTCATCCCTTCCTACCCTCTTCTCTCCTCTCCTCCAGGCACAACGAGGCATACACATGGAGTAACCCTTTCTGCTGTGTACACAACATCATCTTGGGCAAACTATGGATAGAGCAGTATGGTACAGTGGAAATAGTCAACCACAGGTAAACTAAACTCTCTAATATGCAATGTTGATGATTTTAAAGAGGATTTTAGTCATCTATGGAGTTCATTGACCTTTTTATTGGTGCTCAAAAGCAACTACAGTATCATTATTACATACATTCTCCTCGATCTTCACCGAAGATTATCCAGTTGTGACTCCTCAGTTCCTGCAGAGGAAACCACAGTCAAAGTCAAATAAAGCTCAATAAAACTGACCCTGTGATAGCTGCTGTTCACAGAGAATTTCAGCTTCCTGCCTGGCCTCTTCATTTGCTCCATTACAGTGTTTACTCTGATACTTAATACTGCAGCTTGTTTACTCTCTGTGTGTCCTCTCAAGCTAACAATCCACTGACCATTTTTTAAACCGGTATTTATCCAGGGAAGCTCTGAAGGCTGGTGTTGTCATTATTTCCGTCCTTCTTTGTGCCATGTTCACACAGTTGCACAGATTCACAACCAGGAGCTGTGAAGCAGTCAAAATCACAGTCTTGCACAATTTTTTGCTGTTAAGTTTTACAGTTAAACTAATTGGATAAGTGCCTTGCATGGAAAACGGAAAAATGCTAGATTTACCTTTTCTTTCCTGTCCTTTTTTTTTTAAGTCTGGCTGACAACCTTTTGTCAAAACACCACACCACTTTGGAGGGTTTCAAATAAATTATACCAACAAACTCTTAATGGCAATTAGTAGAAGTACAAATTTCTTCTGAAATCCTTAGTTTGAGAGACTTTATTCTCAATCCTTAATGTTGCTAACTGTCATCGTTCGAGCATGCATCCTTTATATTAACGTAATAAAGAACAGTTATTTACATCAGAAATAATCATCAGAATTACACATTTCTGGCGGTCCTTGAAAGAGTCTTGTGTAACAAACGCTTCCAATTTTAATCTTGAATTTAGTTATTTTCTCCATTTAAAATTCTGCCAAAGATGTACCCTTTTGCTGCACTGAACAGATCTTTTTTTTTAACATTAAATTCACCATGATTCTGAAACCAAAGCCAGGGAAAAGATGTTTAATGTTTCCTTTTCTCTCCTTTTTCCCCCCTGCAGCACTGGAGACAAGTGTGTGTTGAATTTCAAGCCCTGTGGGATGTTTGGCAAAGAGCTGCACAAAGTGGAGGGATACATCCAGGATAAGAGGTTAGAGTTTACTCTTACGAAACATGTCACCTGCAGTATGCTTATTCTGTTATTTTATAGCATGCAAAGTTGTTTTACAAAGCTATTTCTTCTCTATTTGTTCTTTTTCTTCCTCTCATCCCTCTGTGTTTTCCCATTTTTGTCTTTGTTCGCAATTATTCTTTTTTTCTTGGTCGTTATTCTGTCCTTTTCAATAATTCTCTTCTTCCCCATACTGCTTCTTCTTTCTTATCATCTTATCAACTCACATTATTTCTCTTTAACCCTCTATGTTCTCCAGTAAAAAGAAGCACTGTGTCATCTATGGCAAGTGGACCGAGTGCATGTGGAGTGTCGACCCGCAGGCGTATGAGGCCCACAAGAAGTCAGAAAGGAAAGGAGACAACAAGAAGCACAAAAATGTGAGAGCAAGTTAAAAAAAATCTTTTGTTTCTTTAATCTAAAGGGCTTCAGGCTTGTGTCAGCTGGTGCTGAGGTCTTTAACTAATTAGTTTTAGTCTGCTTGGTTACTTGTAGTGAAGCATAATAGCTGCAACATGTGCAAACTTAAACAAAGTCACCTGTGAGATGACGTATTTAGCCCTGAACATACTGATTGCAAGAGCAGTGTTAATGAAGTGTTATTTCCAGGAGGAGCAGGAGGGAGCAGAGAATGATGACGCAGATGACATGCCTGAAGTCCAGGAGACGGTTTCTGTTGTCCCAGGAAGCACTCTGCTGTGGAGGATAGAGTCCAGACCGGCACACTCTGCTACGGTACGAAAACCCCCACAAACAATACGGACACATGCAACAATGTTGATTAAAGGTCCTCGGATCAGGATTTTTGCCAGTAATGATTAGTTGGTGATCGATCACAGCAACCTTAATGTCAATATTCTTTGTGATTTTAGACAGCGGTTGAGCACTATGTGCCTGAATGAACTACTTAGATCTTTGCCCGTGGGCCGTCTGAACACTTAGGAATCTATAGACAAGCATGTCAGGATATCTTTTCGGGAAGTTGGCAAAATATCACTGCAAAGTTAGGCTATTTTGGCGATTGTCAAAGCAGTCATGTGACCTCTGGCGTCATGTTATCTCAATCAAAATAGGCTCTTTGGGTTCCCACAAGTCTCCTCTTTACATACATGTCTGCTGATAACATGCAGTTTAAGGCAAAACCAGATTTTTTTCTCATTTAGTACAAATTTGCAATTTCCACCCATTGTATTTGAATATTTGTGCATACTCAGGTCCCTAAACAGGCTTTGAATCACATAAACTGGGTATCACTGGAAAGCTGAGACTAATATGACACTTCATATGGATGATGTTAGTCATCTTAAACTATTTTTTCTCTAGACTACATTTATGTGCAAACACACACATATGTATACACAATATAACTAATTCTCTCTCTTCCTTCCTCAGATGTACAACTTCACCCACTTTGCAATGTCTCTCAATGAGCTGGAGCCTGGCATGGAGGCCATCTTGGCCCCCACAGACTGTCGCTTCAGGCCCGACATCAGAGCCATGGAGAACGGCAACATGGGTAATTTGATTTAAAACGTCCCTTATCTGTTAATGGAGTTCTGTTTGCCTGCACATACAGCTTGGTAGCAATGCCCTGCAGAAACTCAAAACGATAAAAGTATAAGCAGAAGTTTCAGCTGAATGACGGTGCAGATTATTCTCTCAGTAACTGAAACTCTTTCCTGTGACGCTGCATTTATTCTGCTTTTAATACATCTTAAAGTGTGATGTCTTAAATGACTTCTAAAGGGATACATGGGATGGGCAGTTATAAGACGATGCTGCCACCTGCTGGGTGTGTGTGTTGTTGTCTCATGTCACCTTGGTGATCTAAGTGAAACTTTTACTACCTCCAAATTTAATGTATTCAAGCTCAGGTCTCTTTTAATGGGCTAAATAGTACCAATACCAGACGTTGTGTGTGTTCTTGTCCTGCAGAGGAGGCCAGCAGGGAGAAGGAGAGACTGGAGGAGAAACAGAGAGCTTCCAGAAAGGAGAGAGCCAAGAATGAGGAGGAGTGGCCTACTAGGTGCGAAACACACAACTTTCAGAGCTCCCCAGCATTCAATTAAATTCAGTTATTAAATTACAGATGATACAAACAAAACATGACCATATTTTTGTGAGCTTTCACAACAAACTCGTTCGTTGTTTCATGTTGGATAAACCTATTGCTGGCCAAGTAAAAAAGTGTCCTGTCACCAGAACATCAAACCAAAGGTACTGCATAAATCAAACAGAAAGATTAAACATTGAATTAATTTCACAAATGACAGAGTTAACAATAACAATAATTAGGCTTGGGCCGATGGGCAATTGAATTGACAATCAACAATGGTTTGAAGCAATTGAAAAACACTACCATGGTTAATTTTAGTCTACATATACCCCTTTTTGACCAAGGCAATTTGAGGGCTGGTTTGGTGCATAATCTTGAACCAGTTCTTTGCTTTTTGGCTGCCAAAGAACCAGCTCTTGGGCAGGAAAACTGGTTCCAGAGCGGCACCAACTCTTTGCTGGTCTTGAAGCACAAACCGCTTACGTCAGGGGCTGGGGGACCAAACAAAACATGCGTCATCCTCATCATCACTGCAATGTGATTGATACTAGGTAGTCTGTGCTAGGTAGCTGGTTAGAAGAAGAAGAAGATTACTTTATTAATCCCACAATGGGGAAATTCAACCTCTGCATTTAACCCATCCTTTTTTTACACACAAGTGAACACACCATGCAAGGAGCAGTGGGCAGCACATTACTGCGCCTGGGCAGTCAAGAGTTTGCTTACAAAAAAAAAGGCTTCAGTGTTTAATAATAACGTAATCACCATCCATAGCAATTGAGACGAGCAGCATAAATGTGTTGTACATGTCGTGTTTGGATGCCAATGTAGTCTCCAGCTGAGAGGACCAACATTTGTAAAGAGACGATGTAGTCCGCCATTGCTGTTATTATGCTTGAAGTTGGCCCTAGCGTAGACGTATATAGACAGAAACAGTGATGTAATGACGTGGCTCTCTAACCGGGAAAATAAACAGTTTCTGAAAAGGCTCAACACACACACACACACACACACACACACACACACACACTGTTGATGATGCTTAGGGGGGCGATGGGACGATGGAGTTTTGCACACAATGACCCAACCATAACAATTATTCATCACAAACACTCCTACCTGAAAATGTTTCCCCTCTTTGCTGTTTTTTGGATCGTATTGCACATTTTGTGATGCATCAGCAGCTTGTTATTCAGTGTTTTTATGTCTCTCAGCTGGTTCCAGATGGGCACCAACCCGTACACCAACGCCCCGGGCTGGCTCTACACCGGTGGCTACTTCAATAGGAACTACCAGGACCTGCCCGATATCTACTGATAGCCAGCTCGCCTTCATCCTCCTCCTCTTCCCCCTTTATAACCTGCAATGACCTGCCTGTCATGAAATGGAAAGAAATTAATCCATGTACCCATCTTCATCTCACTGCCTTCATCATCATCACCAACAGACCGACACACCCAGCTTAGATTGGAAAGACCCGTCGCTTCTCACAAGTAGAAGCTTGCTTCGTCTGCAGAGTCTTCAGGCTTCTTTTTGTTACCTTCACTCCGGTCTTATTCTCATCACGTGTGATTTCATCACATAACGACCAGCAAACGTTTCCCATCTCTCTGCCCCGGCATCGTTTAGAGCACAAGCACCATTTTATTCCCCACCAATCGCAGCGGCAGAGAGCTGGTACGTGTGAAACAACGGCCCACAAACTCTCAGATCTGAATGTTTAACGACTTTACAATCAATCAAACTCCTCCGAGAAACCACCGGCCGAGCCTCTGGACGGCCACATTTAAAACAGTCACGTGTCATTAATGAGTAGAAACAACATGAAGTAAAACATAATCACACTGATGGATTTATGGACATGGACGGACACCCAGTCAACAGAGAAATCAGGGATGTGAATGCTCCTTTGACTGAAGAGGAATCTTGAGGAAGCTTCTTTTTTTGTCTTAAACACTTAAAAAATATAGGTGACATTGTACTCTTTAAGTTAAAATTATAAACCCATACTGTTGGTTAAATGGGTCAAGATGAATGCAAGCATGAGCTCATTACTGTCCATGTGTCACATCCCTAAAACATTTAGTACCCACTGTTACCCACCCACACACATTAACCTATTAACCTACTACTTAAAGTTTATGTATTGAAATAAATGGAGACGTTTTCTCGACAGCAGAGTGGAATGTGCAGCTTGAGTGGAACCAGATCTGGGATCAGAAAGAAACCACATGTGGTCTGATGTTCTCCTACACGGCAACAAATGAATGAATGGAGCACAGGTTCAGCGGCACGTCTGAGCTGTTCGCCTCCTCAAAATGTGACTCTGTTGTCCAAACTTTGACCTGTAGCTTCTGTATGTCTGTAAGAGGAGCTGTAGGTTTTACTTCCAGTAGAAATTAACAGCATGATTAACATAAGAAACCAGCACAGAGTGATATCACTCAACGTAGAGCAGCTGGAGGTCTGACTGACACTTTAAGAAACACAGAAGTTGGACTGCACAATCGATTGAAATTGTATCGAAATTGCAATATCGACTAGTGCAATATTCAAATTGCAGGAAGCGTAATCTTTTTCAAGTCAAAATACCATTCTCAAGTATTGTGGTGCTGCAAGATGTCCCACCTTACTAATGGTATTCTACAGACTTTACAAAAAAACTGTCTTGTAGAAAATGCTGTAAAAAAATGACAGTATGATCATTTAAATTAATTTTTCATTGAAAATTACAGGAATAATGCAGAAATGATCATTCTTCAAAATCATGAATCAAAACGCAATTCAGTCAAAATAATCGCAATTTCATTTTTTTTCCAAATTGTGCAGCCCTACACTAAAGGGAATGTTTAAATGCCCTCTTCACAGCTGAGGTTCACTGATATTCAAAGAAGTGCAGAGAATCTGATTTTTCACAGTCTTGTTTGTACATGTTATCTTTACAAGGGTGAGAAAATTGGGAAAATCTCTCAAGTTCGAAGCTAATTTTTAAGTCAGATTTCTGTTTTCTTCCTACAGGCAGGTCAGGGACACTTCAGTGGGGTGTGTGAGCTTTGATCTGAATGATCAGCTTTCTTACAGAACCACCCAGCTGTCTGTTTTAACCCCTGTAAGGTCAAATCTGATGGTCAGTGCCTGCATGCAAATGTTAACCTGGAAGACCAAAAATCCCTCCCTCAGAGGTAAATCTCACACTATGAAAGAAGTGACATTTATTCGTGACTATTAAATCCCCAGATTAGACACCATCTGTGTTGATGAACGCTTGAGTCAATGTAACGGTTACAACACATGCACATTCATGGTATGAAAGAGTATAAATGTATAAATATGTACAGACACCTAAAGCCATATTAACTACAAGAGAGAGTGGATTTGC
The DNA here is from genome assembly GCF_030273125.1 of Centropristis striata. Taxonomy (NCBI): domain Eukaryota; kingdom Metazoa; phylum Chordata; class Actinopteri; order Perciformes; family Serranidae; genus Centropristis; species Centropristis striata. The sequence goes on along the minus strand of NC_081521.1, from coordinate 27,585,496 downwards.
TGTGTGAATGATGGAAATTGGACATGTGAACCCTCAAGATTTACAATTATTGTTATTATTATTATTAATAATAATAATCTCACTCATTATAGCATGATTAAAGCAGAAAACGTTATTCATGTCAGTGTAATATAATATATCATGCAACATTAGATATTCTGCTGTCCGGCTCGATTGGATTTTTCTTCTTTTTTTTCTGATACTGATTGTAGTCAGGAGACTTGCAACAGAACAGCAAGTAAAACACTTTCTCTCCTGAAAGTGACCAGAACTCTAATGAAAGTTAGCACAATAAAATGAAAGTAAATAAAATATGGTACTCCTGAGAGGGACTGTAGACAGCTCTCCGGTTGGTGGCGTAGAAACAGCTGGGCAGACTGGATATCTAGTATTTGTACAGAAATTCTTAACTTGATGAGTCATTGACATCCGTGCGCACAGTTTTCCTTCACTTTATCTGTTGCTTTGCTCGTGTTGAAGCAGAAACAAACAGTCTAAGGTTGTGTGGCTCGTTTATATAAAACCCTGATTGTCTCGTGTCAGGATTTCAAATTAGAGAAATGGGTAATGAATCGGTGACAACCCTGGACGCTGAATTAACGATCACACACACACACACACACACACACACTTTTTACATTACCTGCAGACCTGTTTGCACTGGTGGGAATATTACTTTTTGACAGCTGCTTTTTGAAAATATCACAATGGAAAGAGTAAAACAAATCTATTGAGCTACAGTATATGAACTTCACTTAATCTTAATTTTCAATATGTTACCAGCTGTTTAAAATTCATGTTTTCATCAGTGCATTTAGGAGCTGTGATGTATTTTACACCAACATCAACTCTATGCAACTTTTGCACCTCATTACAACAGTACATGTCTGATCTGTTATTGTACAGCAGTTTTTCATTCCAACAAACTCACACACTTCACATAATGATCAGCCTCTCCGCTATGTATCTCCAAATAATGATTTTTGCCTTCTTAGTTTATCTTATTAAATTCCAAATAATTGGAAAAATATTATAACTTTTGGGGACTACACACCCAGGACCAACTTAACTTTTCATTCGTGTATTGTTTTTTTTAAATAATAATTCCTGTGTCATGCTTCGTGCCTCTATTTTCATTCCCTTGTGTTTTTTATTTATGGTTATTTATGATGTTTGAGGTTTTATGAAATATTCCCGTTGTTTTTTCATCTTTTTGCTTATGTAGCTAATCCAAACTGCTCTTAATTTCTGTATTTCACATATAAACATGAATCTCAAGTGTTTATGGAGGAGCGGAGCATCTTTTCGGGGCTTGCAGTGAGCATCATTCACCAGCTTGTACATTTTACCGTGGCTGTTACATCTGTTAGGTTTACTAGCCAGTACTGTGTGTAGGTAGACTTGTCATTAAAAAAAGTTCTTAAAAATCAATCACACAAACACTACTTGAGTTGAGCTTTACACTGGTCAAATGCTACAGTAGTAAAGGAAGCCAAATGGGAACAAAAAAAAAAAGGTTTTTGACTGTAAGGTTATGGAACATATGAAATGGTCACATTCACCAGTGCTGATTCAGACTCTACCAGTCACAAGACTAATGCTTTGTCATTAAACTAAATCTGTGTTGCTTTGAGTGTCGGTTCTCTGTATAAAAATGTCTTCTGTCGAGTCTGTCTCTTGGACTGTATCATGGGGTTGTCGATGTTATACAAGTGCTGCACAGAGGTAATCACAAGCGAAATGGCATATTATTTTGTGCAATTGATTTATTTTTATAGTATTTAAACAGTTTTTGGTGAGAACATTGTACCAGATGTTTTATTTTGAGGTGGGGGGACTGTAAGGGGTCATTTCCAATCTGTGGACAGCTTGGTAGATTAATGAACAGTGGGGAAATGTGTACTAATAAAATCCTAATTTCAGTTTATGACCATGTCTCCTTTTTTTTTTTTTTTTAGAATAAAAATATTAAGGAACACGTAGGTACAACTCTGTATCAAGTCAAAACACACTAAATATAATTTGATTATTGATTAACTGGCAATAAGAATGAAAGCATACCATTAGTGTAGATTATAAAAGGTAATAAAAATAATATGCATTTTTTTATTTTATAAAAAAGGTGAAATATGAGATTACCTGGATACAGGATGTACATTTTAACCCATAAGAACCCATGGTGACACCCTTGTAACAAACACTTTAAATCTTCTAGAATCTAAGATTAAACCCATTTAACAATTCTAACCCATTAATAGGGTGTCCTGTATTGCATTTCACTTCTTCTGACCATATTTCCTGTCACAATTTTGTTAAATGTTGTGGAGATGCAAAGAAAAAGGCAAATTTCTGTTTCTGTAAGCAGAAAATGTGTCTAGTTTATTTATTTTAAAATAAGAAATATTATGAACACAAATACCATGAAGGCCCAATATATTGTATGTCACATCACAGATCTTTGACATTTAGGGGTAGTATTTTTTTTAAAACATCATAAATGTGTTCTATGTGGTCCACCTGTTCTGTGGTATATCCCCTATAGTTTTCCTTTAAGGATAGATAGGTCTGGTTTCTTATGGGTTAAAATCATCTGTCACTGCCTCAGCATAGTGATACACACCGGCCACTTCATTAGGTATACCTGTGCAACTGCTTGTTAACTCAGATATCCAATCAGCCAATCACATGACAGCAACTCAAGGCATTTAGGCATGTAGACATGGTGAAGACGAGCTGGTGAAGTTCAAAGCGAGCATCACAGTGGGGGAGAAAGGTGATTTAAGTGACTTTGAACGTGGCATGATTGTTGGTGCCAGACGGGCTGGTCTGAGTATTTCACAAACTGCTGATCTAACTACCATCTCTAGGGTTTACGGAGAATGGTCCAGAAAGAGAAAATATCCAGTGAGCGGCAGTTCTTTGGGCCAAAATGCCTTGTTGATGCCAGAGGTCAGAGGAGAATGGCCCGACTGGTTCAACACCTCCAACCTTGAAGTAGATGAAGACCACACCACCACTTTGTTAGGTACACCTTGCTACTGTAGCTAATAAAGTGGGTAGTGAGTGTTTGTCTTTAGGGTGTCAGTAAAAAGGACAGCAAATTATTTATTTTCTCTTTCACATCTTCCTAGAATAGACTCAAGTTTTCTGGCGAAAGTGTACTGCTCCATGGATGTACTGTAGGCTAACACAGGGACACATTGAACATAAACTAATTAAAAATGGTTACAGCCATCTTGTGGTATTTGTTCATAACCACAGTGTTGGACTGTTTCTTGAATGCTGTGGCCAAATATGGAGTTCTTTCAAGGGTCAGGACAGACCGTGGCGGGGAGAACAATGTCTGCCTAATGATGAAAGTCTTCAGAGGGTCTGGAAGAGGGTCAATGGAGACTGGGGGGTAAACGTCTACCACGACTTCTTCACTTTCAGAGGTCAAAGGAAGTAAGCTTTCTTTCTGAAGAGTATTTCTTCCCACTGCTCTATGTTAAATGAGAATGACTGCTTGACTTTGAGTAAAATAAAGTGCTTTGCATCTAAATCTTCAGCCAGGTCATGGCAGTGTTAATCCGCTCGGGGTCCCTGGGGTAAAATGAGATATTGGGCAGTTTTCATTTGAACTTTCTACTAAAGAAATAATCCGTATGAAAACTGCCCCTTCCAGTTTATCCACAGTAACTGGGACACTGTTTATCCTGTACAACCGATTTGACCTTTATGTGAAAGCAGTGACAAATGCAGTGACATTAAGAATAAATTAAACATAAAATCATGAAGCTGACACCACAGGGTTTTGTTTTTATGTATTTGTCTTTTATTTATTTTTCCTGATTGAAATGTATTGTAAGGTCATAATTTGTCATTCATCACATTACATGGCATGATGCACCAGGTCTACTACACCCATTTACAGGAGGAATACACGGAAACATACACAAGGTTTTACAATGGGGAAACAGGAAGTTTAGCTCATTGCACTTACAACAGTGAATGGAACACTTTGTAATCATTTTTAGGCTCTTGACCTTTTTCTGTATTTTATTTTCACCATCTTTTCATCACTCAGTTGAGTTATTTCATTTATTTTTTTTAACTTTTTTTTTTCACCATCTCACCCTCTTCATCTCCATCTCCCAAAAAATTATCCATCCACCCCAAAAATTACATGGAAGCCAGAATATTTTTCCCTTTTTTGTTTTTGATGTCATCTCATTTTACAAACACAACATGTATAGAAACTCTGCACAGACCAATATGTTTTTATTCCTTTTTTTAAATATCCGATTACAACTTTTTAATGAGTTTTAAACAGTCCGCACGAGCCAGCCACATACGTATACAATGCAAGTTTTTGTCATTATTCAAATCAACAAGTGCTCTTGTTTGTGATGTAGGTTGTTGCACAAATTTGGGCAGGGAGGGTCAGGCTTGCATACGCTCCAGCTTGTGTTGCTGTGTAGTGTGCAAAGGCCTCTCTCATGCCTGTGTGCATGTGTGTGTGTGTGTGTGTGTGTGTGTGTGTGTGTTGTGGTATGTTTGCATGTTTGAGATTTACAGAACATGTCCTTCATGGCATTTACATTGTTGTTGTTTGTTCAAAGCGGACTCTGCTTCTCATCTGGTATTTACACTGGAAAAAGATGGCCCGTGAGGTGGGAGGTCAAAGAGGTTCAAAAGGTCAAGGGATGGATGGGGGTGGGGGTGGGGGGGGGGGGGGTCGGGTTGGGAGGGGTGGGGGAGGTGTCCAGGTCATGCACTTGTAATTTTACTTTGATGATTCATTACAGGTGAAAGATGAATAAACGATCCCTGATGGTTTTACAGTGAAAGATTAACTTTTCTGTCTGTTTCAGCATTCTCTCTCTTTATACAACCTCTCACCTATGAAACATCTATTTTTTTCCCTATATTTATATATATATTTTTGTGTGTTTTAAAATCTTTCCCCGGTCCTGCTATACGCCGTCCGACACGACCGACAGCAAGAGCAGTGGTGACAGTTACTACACTACGTACTGTACAAGCACTTGTATGCTACCTTTTTGGTTAAGAACGCAAACACACACAGTCCGAGTTTCCCAAAAGCATTCTAAGCTGCATTTTTTAAACTCTTTGTGGCGCTTTTTATTTAACCTTTTCATGGCTGTACAGTCAGAAAAACACCAAATTATGATACCGGATCAGTGCTGCAAAGGGTCAAACATCAGATTCTCTGACTGTGTGTCAATGCAACCTTATTGCTGAGACTAGAGTTTTTTTTTTAACACAGATCTGATGGAAGCAACCTCTCTTGGCTACATGTCTGGAAATTTGACCCTATTGCAAACTTATAAACACAAGAGTTTTGCTCCAAAAACAAAATTTAAAAAAAGAATATTTGTGTGAATTTTAGCTCCTATGTACATTTTTCACTCATGAGAACTAGTTTTCATGTTTTTTTGGGGCTCAAAGAAGCTTTTTTCCCGAGCAGATCTGAATTCTAATTAGTTAACATCTTGATTTGGAACACAACTCTATGTTTAGTCTTTTATTATTGTCTAGATTTGTGCTTCAAACACCTCTGAAAAACCAGGCTGCGGCTTGGTGATTTTGCCCACTTGGGATTGCTGTGGTCTGACCTTGCGCTCCTGGATATAGACAGACACCATGCAGAGTATAGACAGAGACCACGACTGGCTGGAGGGCAGTAACAGGATGGCTTTCTTCAGTGACCAGTATTGGAGTATAAAAGCCCTTGCTGCTATGCATATTTAAGTCACCTTTAGTGGCTGTGTTCACACAGGAGCAAAAAATTTAACTTTTCTTTTTTTACACATTTTGACACGGATGTTATTTGTCTCCATTGCTGAGTCTTTAAAATATTACTGAATCCCTTTAGTTAACAGCAGCCACGGTCACATCGTGTGTCATAATGTGTTAAAAATCTAATTTATTGTACCTGCGTAAATGCACCCATTATATTTTCTATTGTCTATTGAACATCTCAGTTGCAATGCTGCATTTAGTGTGTGCTTTCCTGAGGCAAAAGTGATTGAGGAACATTTTATTGAACATTTTATTTTTTTACAAACTTCCAAAAACATACGACATACAATAGAGGAAGTTGGTATTAATTTGGGTAACTTTAAACTCTCTCTCATATTATTTGTTCTACTTTAACACTAATTTTACGCTTCCGTGGTGAAGTCACTGATCTGGTGGCAGTGTTTGTCGGGGCCACGGACAGATCCAAACAGAACCAGAATGACTCTAATTTAACTTTATAGAGGACTAAAAAGCTGTAATGTTGAACAGAAAGTGGGCCCGAGGGAAACCTATGGAAGTACATTTTAAAACATTTTGAAAAACAATCAATCAATTGACAGCACTTTACCAGAAAATGACATTTTTAACATCCACCGATTATATTTTCTGTGATAAAATAACCATATCTTTCTGTATCCGCAGACTCACAAACATGACGTCAATGAAAAAGATTTTTCAGATTCGGATTATTGTGGTTGTGCATAAAACTCGCGATAGATAACATCTGCATAAACATAATTTCTCACGATTTCAAACCTAAATCTCTCTTCTTTCTTTGCTCCCAGCCAGCTTCTCATCCCCTCTCAGTATGATAAAAATAAATTCTTACATAGATAAATCATCTCATAAATGTTTCACAAAAAATATCTTCTTTTACACAGTTTCAGTGACTTGAAATAAACTGTATGAGTTGTAAAGGAGTTGGGAGTTAAGGGTCAATGTTTTTATAAACCACCTCTTCTTAAACCTGTATTTTCATAAATACGTTCTATAGTCTATAACTGCCTTTTCACAGCATGCTGAAACTCAAAAATACAGGTGGTAAATTTGCATACTTTACTTTTTTTCTGTATTTAGCTTATAAATCTTAAGTGTGTTGTGGCAGTGCACCTTTAATCACACACACACACACACACACACACACACACACACACACACACACACACACACACACACACACACACCAGTTAATTCTATTTAGGAATGCTTTGTAATAGTACTTCACGAGTATCTTTAGTTAAATATAATCAATAAATTGTATATTATTATAACATGTATGTGTGTGTATATAGTGTGTCTGTGTGTGTGTGTATTTGAACTGGCTTTGTATTTCACCTAAATATTCTTTAAATACTTCTCTCTCTGAAAAACAGCAACAAGTGCACACAATCAGGTCGCCGATCAGTAGGAATATTGGGCCTTTGTCATTAAAATAAATAGATAAATAAATAAAAATAAATACAGAATTATTATAAAGAGGAGCTTTTCTTCTTCACCCCTGAGAGGAAACAAACCACATTTGGGAATATATTGAAATATTTATATTTATATATTTATAGTCTATCTTTATGTTTGTCTATATACTGAACGTAAATCTCTGGACATCTTTCCCCTGCATGAAGCGAAACAAAACAAGATGTTCCGATGCTTCTTATAACTGCCCATTTAGACTCATTTAAATTGGCATTTTTATTCTCAGAGTGCAGAGTAGTATTTTTAGCTTTTCAGTTGAGAGTGGCAGCAACACTGTAGTATCCTCACTCATCTTCTTAACTTCAGTGCCATTTCCTAGCTGTGAACGCATCTTTTGAGAGTCCCTTTGGTGGAGACTCCCAGTAGGGGAGGACTGGGGATCCTGAACCAGAAGCCAGGTTAACACAACTAATAGAAAGACCCTTCTTATCATTTCTTAACTCACTGGTGACCTATATTATACACAGATAAATTCACAGAATCTCCATATTATTTTTGATTCATGTGGGATGCCAAAACAAATCAGTCTTGCTATTAGAATGACCCAGGTGTGATAAACAATGATTGTGTGACTTTTCCCATTCGTGTATTTTCACTTCCCTTTTCTTTCTCGTGTTTCTGTTGTTGTTTTTTTCCAAATATGATTCATTGCATAGAAGGACTGGAGATGAGAGGTCGCCTCTTCTGCCCACCATATTTGTTGTGGTTGAACTCGTGTTTGTTTTTCTTTTCTTTTTCCACATTGGATTGATGGTCGTTAAATACACGCATACAGACCCCCACACACATACATACAAACATTAGGAACAGAACAATATAGAGGTGACTTTGAGGTTTTTCTGCACCGGGCGGCATGCGAAGGTTCCCAGCGAGCGTTCACACAGACAATATACAGCAGAAGTTGGTTGGTTTGTTGGTTTTGCTGAAGGCCTCGCAATGTTTGGCCCGACAGAGAACGTTTTGAGTACCGAACCGCAGATCCCACAATGCACTGCAGGAGCAACAGCAGGGAGAACACTGACCTGAGAAGTTTCCATGACAACTGACAGTCTGAGAGAGAGGTTTTCGGGGGTTGGGTTACAGGTCTGGACGCCACCACGATAGAAAATGAAAAGTAAAAAAAGGCGAGTGACTTCGTGACACAACCAAGTGTTTTTTTTGGTTCCTCAGTCACATGAGTGCTGATCCCCCCCTCCCCCCTTTTTTTCTTTTCAACACAATTTTTCGAGTGTGCTTTCACGTGTGCTGTGCACATTTGACAAAGTGAAGACACATGCATGTATAAGGAGCTTGGCGTGGCTCCCAATAAACATCCATCTTGGAGGGTCAGAAGAATCACATTGAAACCCAAACCCCCACAGGTGACAAAGTCTAGTCCAGTTCTGCCGCGATGTGTGACTGGTCTGCTTTCAGTGCCTCTCTGCTGCCCTGCAGTGCGCTCAGATCAGACTCCAGCTGGCTAATACAAGCAGCGTATCACTCCGATCCACTGACTGGCTGATTGCAGACATGATGTCTCTGTTGGTTGGAGGAGAAGATCTGGGTGGTACCAAACTCTTGTTTACAGGTGAGCTCCTGCTCTCTGATGTATTAGTACAGCAGTAGTACTATGTTAGAGTACGTTTCATGGTACTTTTGAGTCAGACTCGAGCGGTACATCAGTGGTAAGTAAGACAGATGGAGGCAACACGTTTCTATTCCACCAACGTTTAAAATGACACAAGATTGTGCTCTTTACTCTCTTACCTCTTACTCTATTGCTTTTATAAGTATTGATAATAAATCAAAGTCAGAAAACTGACAGGGGGCATGATGAAGGTACAAAACATAAATTAAGTAAAATAATATCACAAACAATTATCAAAAACAAAGTTAATTTAAAAAATATAAATTAATCTCACTGTGGCCAGTGTTCCAGCTAATATCACTACATAAAAAAAGGTGCGATGAAAATATGTGTTTACAGGGTGTACTAAAAAAATGCCAGTTTTACTTCAAAATAAAATATTTAAGAATGATTAAGGCGATATTGGTAACCTGCAACATAAAAACCAGGCAAATAACAAAACTAAATTGGAAAAAAATCAAAAGAGAACACAAGAAATTGTAACCACCGACAACAACATGAGAAATATCTGAGAGCCAAATGTTGTGGAGCAGTTGGAGAAACCCCATCACCACAAGCACTGCAGGTAAATGTTGTCTTAATGGCTTTGTAATGGCTGAAAAACAACCCGACCACCAACGTCTTCACTCCAAATCCATTTTTTTTTCCTTAAAAAAAACAAAAGGTTCCTCTTATTCCCGTGGCCCAATTCCTGTGTGTTGCTCCGGAAATCTCTCTTCTTTTGTTATTGTTTACGTCGTCTAGCTAAGATGTGTTTCCCAGTGTCTTTATGGCCTCTTTTAAGTAATGATGAACAGTGTAAGGTCTTGGATATAAAGTTCCATGCATTCCAAATTCCTACATTTTTTTTAATCCACTATACACTTCTTTAAAGACATGGCAAGTTGAGGATCGTTGGGTGGGGATTCGAAATAAAGAAGAATCAGCATTCAAGAAACGCAGAGAGGTGAGGAAGAGGGGGCAAAAGGTTTTATCAGTTCCAATCTGGAATGTAGATAGAAACAAACCGTGGAAAGAAACCAACACACTGGTTCTCTGTGTGTCGGCTACAGCGTTAGCACTTGTCTTATTCATTCAAAGTGACATTTCCATTAATTTCCTTCCCAATAGGTGATGTAACAAGAGGTCTTTAGTACCAGAAAAACCTGCAGTATCCCAGCAGTTATTAGTTATTCCACTCTTCTTCTTTTTTTTTTTTTTACTTTAAGGAGAAACAGAAAAGAGGAGAGAGGATGGTTTGTTTTTCCTAGTTTGAGCACAGGACTATGAATCCAAGGATCGTAGCATGCCACCATGCCTGTGGAAAAAAGCTACCATTTCCTGTCAGTGGGAAAAAGCAGCTCTCATATAGATGGTGCAGTCATCAGCATATTGGAGTAGAATTGCACCAGTTCCTTCTGTTGAAGCTGTAGTGTTGAATCCATGTGGAGGGCTGAGGCGGTACATGGCTTCCAAAGGTTCTACTCGTCTTCGATGGCTGCGTAGATCTCCAGTGATGAAAGCAGAGCTCCCTCTACTGGCATGGAGGAAGAGCAGCAAAAACTTTTAAACTTCGCTGTTGCTTTTTGGCTGCCAGTTGCTCTTTTTGTAATCAAGATGCGTCTAACTGCTACAGGTTGGTTATATGGCTCCACAGGAGTTAGGTGGAGACTAATTCTTTGGCTGGGGACGATGGATGGAGCATAGTCCTTCTAAAGATTGATGTTGGCTTGGCATGATCTGTGGAAAGAAAAAAAAGGTGATTTAGTCAAAACTGTTGAAGACGACACCTCTGCATGTTTAATATTCTAAAAAAACACACCAGTAGATTATATTAATTATAGTTATAAAGATTTGCATGATTGTTTTATATTCAAGCAAAACAGGAGGTAAGTTTTGTGGAGTGATGACACTCCATAGTATATTGGAGGGTCCTTTTTTAATGGCAAAAAGGGAGTCTCCATACTAAAATGAAGGTGATTGCTGGAGAAAGTTGTAATGCTGTAAAAATGAAGATGGCCACTAGATGGTGGATAAGCCCAGGAAATGCACTGCTGATTTGCAGTATATTGTACATCAAGGCTTTCAGTCATTGTGAAATATTTATCATTAATAAGTTAAAAGCAACTGCTCTATTTAAATCAAGTTTTGGCAACTTGTTTGCTCTTGAGTTTTCCCTTAAATATAAAATGATCATCCTGAGTTAAAAATGGAGATGATAATGTCTTGTGTCCTCTTTATCCATTGTGATTACTTTTATTTGTACCAGTATTTGTAACATTTGTTTCAAAATGGTTATACAAATGTGTGTTAAAAGTTTTGTTCACCAGTGCATGCACAGCACAGTAAAGGTTCAGGAAAGGTTTGTTGCTATTGTCAGAATGAAGCATGTCGAACTGACAAAGCTCCTTGTTGATTAAAAATGTTTTCTGTTGAATAAAAACATCAATGTCATATCCCACTGTAGGGTAAATGATGGCAAAAGAGCGAAATGTTATTCTATTCAAGAAAAGTGTGTGAAAATCCAAATAAAAGGGATCCAGTTTTTGTTTTTTTAAATCTGTTTTATCCACATTTTTAGTGAGTATTCCCAACATGAACCAGCTGTACCAGGCAGCAGAAGAGCCGGCCGGAGATATTCCTAACATCCCTAGACACATGTCAGCCTGTGCTGACACAGCACCTGTCCAGACAATGGGTGAAGTCACACGAGGGAAGTCACTTATATAATGTTGCACTTCAAATTAGCTTCAACTTGTGAAGTAAAGGCCTTTCACTGTGCAAACTAGTTATGCTCAGTGTTCTTGTATTCGTTTGAGAATGATTTATTCCACTAACTGGGACCTGCATGCTATTTCTTTTTCATTCTTGCATTTGGTCATAAACCTTCTCCTTGCTTTCAGGCTAACAGGGCAAACAGAATCAGAGAGCAGCTCAGTTATATATAGTTTGCAATAATTCACCCCAATGCAAAACACCTGTGTACCCCAGATATTAGTATCACCTGTGGCCTCCAGTGTCTTCATGATTGATTTCAACCCTATGTCCTGCAAATTACATTTAAATGCAAATATATAATATATAAGTTCATTAAGGTTTAGCATTTATTGCCAATGCAGGAAGTAGAGAAAATTAATTTAAGCAGTCTGTTGCACTAAACCTGTAAAACTTGCTGGTAAACACACTTAGTTTGTAATTTTTATGTGATGAATTCTTGAATATTTATACACTACCAGTTAAACCCTTCTCATTCAATGTTTTTTTTTATTTATTATTTTCACATTGTAGATTAATACTGAAGACATCAAAACTATGAAAGAACACATACAGAATTATGCAGTAATTGATGACAGCTTTGCACCATGAGCTGTTGACCTGGAATGGTTTTCAGTTAACAGGGGCACCTTGTCAAGAGTTAATCAGTGGAATTTCTTGCCTTCTTAATGTGTTTGAGACCATCAATGAAAAGTTTAAAGGCTACTATGAAGAATCTAAAATACATTCTCAACACATTCCGGTTTGTCTAACACTTTTTTGTTTAATATATAATTCCATATTATGTGTTCCATCATAGTTCTGACCTTTTTTTTAAAAATATTAATCTACATTATAGAAAATATAATAAAAAATAAAGAAAACCATTAAATAAGAAGTTCTGACCAAACTTTTGACTGGTAGTGTATATTTGTAAATAATCATAAAAGACACATTATTAGGTTCTGTGCATGAGAGTGTGAGGAACCAATTGTATTTGTAGAGATTATTCTTATTCTTCGCAAACGATGTAGTAGTAGTAGTTGGGCAAACACAAGCCATGATGGGGTTAAAGTTCCTTTGATGTTCATGAAACTTGGTGGACTTGTAGCTCTCAGCTTAAAGAACATAGCAAATTCTTTGGATTTGGATTTTTTTCACCCAAATAGAAGTCAGTCAGATTTTATGCATCAATTTTCATTTTCTGAACAAATTTTTGATGGCTTTAGAATGCACAGAAACTCACAAAACTGTAGTCATATTCGAACAAGTAATTGCAATCAGTTCTTGGGTGTGGCATGTTGGATCCATCCATCCATCCATCCATCCATCCATCCATCCATCCATTATCCTTAACCATTTATCCAAATCGGATGGGGGGCTGGAGCCAATCCCAGCTGATATTGGGCAAGAGGTCGAGTACACCCTGGACAGGTTATGTTGGCTCTATGGCCCCCATAATGACTTTTAGACTTCAGATGTAAATTTGATGCCCTTGGAATACTCCAAAATGCCATCCGAACGTTGTGAGAATATACAGCAATTTGGTTAATATGTGTTTAGAGGGCTCGATAGCTCCCCTTAGTGCCTTAGGCCTTAGTTGGTGTATAAGTGACATACAAAGTGGTTCAAAATCTGCAACAAGTCATTTACAGCGGTAGACACTTTACCCTCCATGAACTTGTGTTTGTAGGTCCAGTATTCCCAAATGAATATACACTGTCTGCATGTTTTTAGAATCACTGCCTTCTGGTTTTCTCTCCTGCTGCGTCTGACTCAGTTTAACTGCTACAAACATGCTGTATATTTGCATGTGCCCAGCACCAGACCTAATCTGTTCCAGTGAGCACAGGCCCCCAAAGGGCTGGTACACCACAAACACTGACTCACTGTGCAGAGAGGTGGAGGGAGGGGGGAAAACACGATATGGCCAAAAGGACATGCAGTATGGCTACATACAGTGCTTTTGTATCCTTTTGGTCTGAGGTTGCTTCTCACGGTTTGAGCTGGGCCGCATAATTCCAGTTAAGGGATCTTTTTTAATGCCACAGAATATAATATTTAGACAGTAGTGTTTCCAATCTTCCAAACAGTTTGGAGAAGCCCCATTCTTTTCATTATGAAAATTTCCCGATATTTCACTAATACTTTTGTGCTAAACAGGAGGAAATTCCTGCTGTCATATTACAAAATCTCTGGGAAAGTCTCCGTAGAAGAGTGGAGTCTTTTCTAACAACATTTTAATATCAGCTTGACTGTCATATTTGGGTTTGTGTAATGTTTCAGTGTCCAAATACTTGGCCATAAAGTGCACCATGCCAGACAGAATGGAGAAGAGGGAGAAAGACATATTTCTTCCTGGGCAGGAGGGATAAAAGTAGAAACGGCAGAGAGACAAAGCTAATGAGAAAGTACGATTCCTGACAGAGCGAGGAAAGACAGAAGAAAGTGAGAAAGCGAGAGCAAAAGAGAGCAAAAAAAGCAGTGATGTTTGACAGCAGAGGTAGAGTGTGGGAGGAGAGAGAGTCACATGAGGCAGTTAGTCAGCGCATGACTGCACAGCACACAGAAACACGCAGAGTCCAGGCTCGGTACATTATCTTTTATGGCACATATGCAACACTGTGCACTCTCTGAAATACAGCAGCAACATCAAGGCCTGCTCATCCCCCCATGGTGCATCAAAGCTTGAAACCCACTACACCCAGGCAAAAGACTGTACTTCCAAAGTAAAAAAAGAGAGCATGTAACAGATTTTTCTATCGCTGTTTTTTTTCCTTCATTTTTTACTGCCACATAATGGACATCTACAGCCTGTATCAGAGCCACCTGCTATGAAATAAGCTGATATTACTGCCCATAACTGTCTTCAATCGGACACAACCCTGCAAAATGTTATATTAGCTGCAGGTTTATGCTGTCTGCAGAACATTCATATTAACTTGCCTACAAATCTGCTGTTGGAAAGTAATGTAAGATTACCAAGGTAGTTAGGTAACTAATCTTACCAGTAAACTATGTGAGCAACCATGACTTCAAAAGTTCACCGTAATCACAAAAACATTCCAAGACATGTTTTTAGTGACATTAAAATTTAGAAAACATCTTCACCAACTTTACGACACAAGGCCACGATCTATGAAATATCTTCATCGATTTGACGACATTTAGTGCATTTATAAAACATCTTTCCCAATTCCACAACTCTTGCTGTGTTTAATGCGTGTAAATTAAGAACATCTTCATCAACTTGGCGTCACATGCTGCATTTAAAAAAATGTCTTCACCAATTTGACAACACATGCAGAGTTTAGAAAAACATTTTCACCAACTTGACAAGACTGGTCTCCCCTAAACATGTCAATTTGGCATTTTTATAGGCAGCAATATACAACTCATATTTGCAACGCTGTTGCGCTGGTCATACTTCCTGTTAATTTCCAGAAAATATTGAGAGGCTCCACGATCCGCCATTGCTGTAAAAAACTGGTTCATTGGAGTGAACAGAGATGACGCGATGCGACAGCTCTGGGTTGAGCAAACGGCAGACTTTCAACCAGGAGAACAGGGTTCATGTACCGTGTAAAAACAAAAGTAAATTACTTTTTACGTGACTTCCGTGGCTCACGGTTTGTGAGTCACATCTTTTTTAACGTTATTTCAGTTGGCTCACGTCACCCTCGTAACTACTTCCGACATTGATGTACATTTATTTACTGTTTAGTGTCTTTATAACGCCATACCAGGTAGTTTTTTGCCCTAAACGTAGGTCAGTTTTTTTATAGCCTAAATTCACAGAAACTGCAGCCTTTTTTACAACCCGGAACCGTATGTGTATGTATAATGACATGTTCTAATTTTAGAATGCTCTGTGATACCTTGAACCGTGAAATGCTCATTTCGAGCAAACACTCGAATTTGTCGTTATGGGTGGTATTGACAAACATCTTCACTAACTTGAAGACCCACAAAATTGTCAATTTGACAAAATTTGTGCAGCATAAAAAAAACGCTGCTGAGTCTCCACAGAAGAACAAAAAAACAAAAAACAAAAAAGTGATGCCCACAGCTTGGATTCGCTTGTTGTTATCATGATTTGTACTTTATGAGGTTATTGAAGTAAGCTATCCATCATTGGTATTCAGATATTATTATAGTTAGCAAAAGGCTAAAGGCGAATGTGTTGATGAAGATGTCTTGTAAATGCTGTACTGGTATTATAAAAACACACTTCTCTTCTGTATTACACCATTGAGTCTAACTGGTTTATATTTAGGTTGTGAAGTCTTCAGGTGTTTTTCACTGACTGCTGTGATGTTGTTATCTAAGCGAAGAAAAATAAGCCCCCAAACTATACCTTGAACAGTTTTAGATATTAAACGGAACCAATGTGCAATGACATCACAGTCAGAACAAAAGGAAAGAAATCAGGCGCTCTGAGAGACATTTCAGTTTGTTTGGCTCATTGTCTCACACTGAATGGTGATTAAAGACTTTAATGCCAGTTTAGTTTTACTTCTGAACTGCATTTTACTTCGATTTTTTGCTTCATCAAGAGACAAAATGAGCTACAAGCCTGATCCCGATCCTTTTTGTTTGATGCTTCATTGTCAATTTACCCTAATAGTTTAAAATCAGACAGCAGTTCATTCATCACCGGCAAGCTCCTGGAACAGGAATGACTTTTGCTGATTTATTTCTGGCCCGAGCTGACTGCAGGCTTTTAAACTTACAGAACCCAGATGCCAGTGATTTTCAGGAGCAGGCCACAATACAACAGCTGCAAAAACACAGAAGCAGCGACAAAACTGACTCCAGGCTGAGCTGCAGGAACAGGCAGCGCAAGCAGCTCGTCTCTTTGTGACATAAATTGAGATATGAAGATGGAGAATTACAGATGTACAAATGTCCCGAAGACAAAGCGAGTCAATTAAAAATGTGCTTTTGTTCTAAGATTTGTTTCTTAGGGGTTAGATTAATGTAGTTCTATTTTTTTTTAAAGGTGCCCAGTGGAGCTTTCCTGTAAAAAAACAAGTTATATTAATTTTCCTTAAAATACATTGTGTATATTTAAGAAATGTGTGGAATATGTTTTAATTCCTCCTTGAAAGCAGAGGGTTTTTTTTGGATTTTGAAACCACCATTGTTTACATCCAGGGCTTTAAATTGACACCTGGTAACCTACCAAATTCGGGTAAAAAATGTAATTTTTACATTAAAAGAAAAAGAAAAAGAAAAAACAAAGAGACAGAGTAGGAACAATCACAAGACATTCTCAGATACACAGAAAAAAAGGTAAAAGTAGTGGTAAGATAGAAAGCATTACATGAAAGCAAGTCTATAAAAGTAGCATCTCGTTCCAAAGTCGGAGCGCTCTGGTGGAGAAAGCCCAATCACCTTTGGTTTTTAGTTTTGACTTTGGAATATTCAGAAGGACGCCACCTGAGGATCTAAGTAAGGGGGTTGGCTCTTATGGAGTTAGTAATTATTTTAAATAGCTAGGAGCCAGACCTAAAAGAGCTTTAAAAGTGATCAGTAAAATCTTAAAATCAATCCTAAAAGGAACAGGGAGCCAGTGCCAGGAAACTAAAATCGGGGTGATGAAATGTCGTCTGTTAAAACTGGTAAGAAGCCGAGCTGCTGCTTGCCAAAATTTACTTTGGCGGGTAACATTTTTAAAGTTACTAGCCAATTTGGCTAATGATGAATGAAGAAAATAACACTGCGTCTGTTTTGGCCAACAGGCTGCAGAAACGATGAGACGTCAGTGTTGCCAGATTGTCTGTTTTCCGCCATGAAATTTGGGTGCTTTTGTGTGTGTTTTTGTGGGAAACGTAATGTTTATCTGGCAACACTGCTTGTAGAACTAAACCTACATTTCCCATTAACACTATGTCGTGACGTGTCATATGGCCATTGGCTATGTGACTAGCGTGCGTGATATTGATTACGAGCGAGCAATGATACAGAGAAGATGGCGCAAAACAAAACAAAAAGGGCGGAAAGTACTATTATTAGTCAAGTTAACGTAGTTAGGCAAAACAAACAAACGTGGAGATATTTACCTAGAGTGAAATAACAGAAGAGCAAAAGAGGGCGGCTGAAGACTCAGGGGACAATGGAGATGAAAGAGGAGGGGAAAAGAAGAAAACAAGGACTTCTAATTCGAAATGGCTGTCGGGCCGTGAGTGGTTATTTGACAAAGAAATTAATAATATGTACTGTAAAGATTGCCGGGTCTACACAAAAGACAGCTTTAAAACAGGGAAAAATTTGGAAAATCTGATTGGCTGCTAACTTTAAAAATCTACTAGCCATGTTGGCTGGTGATCAATAAGTTAATTTAAAGCCCTGTTTACATCCATGTTTACTAGCTTGCAGTCATCTTTGATCTGGGAAATAGTGACACCACTGGCAGGACTGTGTACTGCACCAGAAGGTAAAAAAAAAAAAACTTGACAGAGAACCTTTAATTTAGCTTAATAGTATGATAGTCTTTTTTTGATCCAAGCTACAGAAAAGATGTGTAACTAAAATAAGTCATATAGGATTTTAGAGGTGAAGTCTTAATTTAAAAGTAATCTTTTTCAGGTGTGCTGAGTCTTCCTGCAAGATCACATGATACGGATGATGCATAATAACCAGTGGTGGAAAAAGTATTCAGATCCCTTACTTAAGTAAAAGTACTAATACCACACTGTGAAATTACTCCACTACAAGTAAAACTCCTGCATTCAAAACAATATCAAAAGTACTTCTCATGCAGAATGGACCCACTCAGATTGTTTTATATATTCCAAATATGTTATTAGATTATTTGTTTTGATGCATTTATGCTAATTTTAACTACTTAATATACTGTTATAAGCTTTAATTTTTTTCCAAAAAAATTGCCTTATCACTTTAAATTCATAATGTTTTTTATGTTAAATTTCGACCTGATTATATTATTATTATTATTATTATTATTATATTATATTAAAAATAAATGTACTTAGTTCCACCACTGATAATAACCTACATACATCTACAAAAACATACTGTGAGTTTCCTTGGAGAGCTTTAGTGCCACATGATGCTCAAAAGGATGTTTTAATAGCTTATAACTCCGGCTTGACAATTATTAATTTGTTAATCACTGGCAGAGATGGTGCTATCAGACGGGAAGCTAACTTTCCAGTTTTTGCTGCAAGTCTCATTCAGTCAGTGTTACAAAGTATCAAAATGTAATTCTTCTCAAACACCTATTTATTTAGGATTTCTTACTTTGATGCCCCCTAGTGGCGGCATCAAGAAAGACACTGTCGCATACAGCAACACATGGGAAATATAATCCTTCTTCAACTAAACACAAACTAGAACTTTTTTAGAGTGTGCAAAATATAGGATGCTTTCGATAAAGTAAAATAAAAAGTGAATAAAATAATCTAAAAGTCACTTACTGTCTGTCCTGCCAGAGAGAGCAGCTTGTTCTCTCTGCCAGTGTGTGCTCAGGCCTGAGACATGAAGTATCCAGAGGGTTCCAGTCCTGGTTGGCTGCAAGAGGAAGCAGAGATGTTTTCTCTGATACAAAGCTGCAGAATATTGGAACAGACATAAAGTCCACTGTGTCTCAGTGTGCCCACAGAATATATAATGTTGAGTGCTGCATAAAGTTATATAGTTAATGAGAATAATTTAACATGTGATGAAGATATATGAAGATGCTTTCCTTAACATTTTTAATAAAGATATGTAAACATTTTCCATCCCCCATATTTATCACCAGAGAAGAAAACGTGTATTTAATCATGGGAACCAGTGGTGGAAAGTAACTAAGTACATTTACTCAAATACTGTATTTAAGTACAATTATG
Source organism: Centropristis striata (assembly GCF_030273125.1). Classification (NCBI taxonomy): domain Eukaryota; kingdom Metazoa; phylum Chordata; class Actinopteri; order Perciformes; family Serranidae; genus Centropristis; species Centropristis striata. Next base: position 27,566,002 of record NC_081521.1, on the reverse strand, counting down.
AGGTATTTGTACTTTACTTGAGCATTTTACATATCTTTATACTTCTCCTCCACTATATTTTGAGGCAAATATTGTACTTTTTACTCCATTACATTTAGCTGACAGCTTTATTTACTTTTCAGGTCGAGATTTAACATGAAAAACATGTTCAATTTAAATTGATTATGCATTTCTTTTAAATTAAACCTCATACGAGTATATTAAGGAGTTAAAATGAGCCCTGCCCTGTTGAAAATTAAACCACCACTTACATAAATTCATTAGTAATAATAATGTAATAATATATTGTAATAAATAAAACAATCTGAATGGGTCCATTCTGCATTACAAGTACTTTTACTTTTGATACTTTAAATACATTTTGATGCTGATACTTTTGTACTTTTACTTGAATGCAGGACTTTTACTTGTGTAGTAATTTCACAGTGTTGTATTAGTACTTTTACATGAGTAAAGGCTCTGAATACTTCATCCACCACTGATGGGAAGTGACAAGTAAAATATTTATATAAAAAAAGTGAAATAAAGTAAATAAAGAATTGAACTATTGTTAGTTTCTTTTTCTATGGTCCAACCCTACCCCCACATTAAAAATTGCCTAGAATTACCACTAAATTTAGAAGCACCAGAACATACTTTTCATTTTGGTCCCTTTAGTGTTATTGTGTGCACATTTTATAACACAATTATGGTAAATATCAGTCTAATTTGTCAAAAGCATTAGTGTCAAGGTCCAAGTCGTAATTACAACATGGAAAGTGGAAAATGTATTTTTCTCTGAAACATCTCACTTGAAGGGGAAGAATTGCCTGAAAAGCAAACAAACATGGATGCCTCATATCCACAAAAGGCTGTTGTTAAACGTAATTAAACCCAAATTCAATCAATATAGTGTCACATTTTTAACCCTCAGACGTCCAACTCCCATATGACACGAGAGAGCTATTAAACTTGGTTGTGGGCAACGGCTCTCCTGGTTGATGGTGAGGTGATTTGTAAAAAAAACAGCCCCCAAACTGTGGTAAAAGATACAATTACCTACTAAGACTCACAGTGTTTGCAGGTTAAAATACAAGTGAAGTACTCACCAGTATGCTCAGCTCTCCTCTCTGCTCCCCTCTCTCCCTCTCTCCTTCCTCTCTCTCCTTTAGTAAAACAAAAGGAGGGCGGACTTCACAGGTTTTTCTGGTACAGGGCCTCGTGACTTCGTCTTTTGACATTTACATAGTCCTTCAAAAACATTCAGTCAGTTTATTTAATAGTCTGTTCAATTTCATATGAGAAGACACAGCATGTCAAAACATCTTTAATCTTTAATTACAATTAAAGGAGTGTTTTGGTCCTCAAAACCACAGCAGGTTGGTTATTTTTATACCCACAATGGAATTCTCCATTAAAAGGAGTCTCCAGTCATGCGAGAAAAGGCTTTTAAAATGCCTTTGTTCCATGGAACAAAAACATGTCTGACGATGTTGTTGTTGTTGTTATTGTTGTTGTTGTTGCTGTTTTAACAAAAAAAAGAATAATTTCCATATAAAAATATTTCAAAAGGAATTTATTGCTTCTACCTTGGAAAAAATGCCAGAATTTATGAAATTATTGTTTTATTTTTTTTGAAAATTTTCCTGATGGACACCAGACGTCTCCTTCTTTACAGTAACACAGATTAAGTGCCCTGGTGGCTTTAGGTAGCTGTGCTTCCACTAAAGTTGAAGCAAATTTTGAAGCAAAAATTTTAAATATCACATAATGCAATTCGGGGCATTTCCATCAACTGGTTTACAGCGAATAAACAAAGCTGCATAAACGTATTTTGGTCAGAAGATGGCAGTGTAATGTATTGCTGTAGGCTAATCTGTCAGGACACAACAGAAAAAGAAGAAATTGACAACTTTGGCCACCCATGAGAGAAAATAGAGAGAAGTAGAGGAATTAAATTAAATTGGGCAACTTAAATTTGTTCTTTCATGTCAGCAGAAACAGCTGATCAGTCATGAGAGTTAAACGTTTGCAAAATCAGAACTTTAGAAAAACAATTTCCATCTCCCATTTAAACATTATTAGACCACCCTTGCTAGCTGATATCTAGCCATTTTCCATGGTTTTCTGTATAATAACCAAAATCATTAACATGAACTTTAGAAAAACAATTTCCATCTCCCATTTAAACATTATTAGACCACCCTTGCTAGCTGATATCTAGCCATTTTCCATGGTTTTCTGTATAATAACCAAAATCATTAACATGAAAACCATGGAAAATGGCTAGATATCAGCTCTTAAATTAATTATTAAAATTAAGAGATATTTTTGTTGTTATCATTATATTTGTCCAAACAAATGTACCTTTAGTTGTAATAAACAAGAAATTGAAGAAAACAATGGTCTAATATTTTTTCCATGACTTTATGACAATTCCTAAGAATAAAAAGGTGAATAGCATTTAAGAACATTCTTCGGAACATCTTATTTTTTTTCTTAAGAATTTTCTTATCTCTTTCTTATCTTAAGAATCCAGCCCCAGGTCAACATTTTCATGTAGTCTGGTCGTGGTAGTTTATACAGTATATGTACATCTCAGCACTGTGTATTCAGCTGTGTAAACACACATCCCAGTTGGTGCAGACGCTGCGTCATAGTAGGGACAAGTTGTCATCGTCAATGTTAATTTTTCACCCCACACATGCAGAGCACAGACAGAGAAAACAACACACAAACAGTTGGACACACACTGCCTGCTCTGAGTAAACCACTTTAAGGCGCCCACTCTCTGCTGCCTACAAGAGTCAAAACACAACCGGCTGTAGCTATCTGTCAACATCCCGGCAGACTTCGAACAAGCAGCAACTCAGAGATTTATTTTTAGGTCTAATGTTGAGATGTACTTGTTCACTGAAGAAAAAAAATGAATGTTTTTTAGGTCTTTGATTTGAATCATTGACTTAAAATAGCCCTGCTGCCTGATGATGTATCTCCTGAGAAGCAGGAACGTGGCCTTTTTTTCTGCCTACAGTCTGGCTACCATATTACAACTTTTATTTAAGAGAGTTCTACATGAAAGACCTGTCAGGAGTTCATAAATAATGAACACAATCTTCAGCTCAGGTGAAAACAAACCAATAAATTAAATTGAGTTGAATCCTAAACAGCTCCTGCTTGAGGGGAAGCGGCTTTGAATGTCAGAATCTCGGTTACAACCTTTCCCATAAAATAAAAAAGCCGGGAGATAATAAATCACCTTCCAGTTTCCTAGTCTGTTTTCAGTGCTGCTTCTTTTTTTTTCATGAATGATCTGTCTTCTGTAGGTCTGACTTTGCACATGACTTATTGGGACACACAGGAGAAAATACGTACCTTAATCTAAGCACCTCAGAAGAAAGAGGTGAACTTCTTGCCAAAACCGGTGATAGCTGGAGAAAGTGGACAAGACACAGAGGTTAAACACATGTTACCTGAGGGGGGAGAAGGAACGCACTTTTACTGGTGACACTAAATTATGAGGATTTTATTTTTTACTGGGCAGGATATACAGTACATTGTAGAATAAAGGCATATTTGGCATTTTGTGTCTCTTTGTAGTTGCTTTTGTCTCTCTGTAATCATTTATCGGTTCTTGGAGTTGCTTTTGGTCTCTATGGTCTTTTTGTGTCTCTACGTAGTCGCTTTTGTCTCTCTGTAGTTGGTTTGCGTCTCTTTGTTGTCATGTGTCTGTCTTTGTGGTCGCCTTTTGTCTCTCTGTAGTCATTTATCTGTATTTGAAGTTGCTTTTTGTCTCAACAGTCTTTTTGTGTCTCTCTTTTTGTTGCTTCTTTTTTACCTCAGGAGCCATTTTCTGTCTCTATGTAGTCACTTTTGTCTTTCTGTAGTCATCTATCTGTCCTTGGAGCTGCCTTTGGTCTCCATGGTCTTTTCATCTCTCTTTGTAGTCACTTCTTGTCTCTTGCTAGTTGCTTTGTGTCTCCCTGTAGTTGTTTTGTGTCTTTTAAGTCACTCTTTGTCTCTCTGGAGTCTGTTTGTATCTTTTTGTCACTGTAGTCATTTATCTGTCCTTGGAGGTTTTTTTTGGTCTTAATGGTCTTTTTGTGTCTCCATGTAGTCACTTTATGTATGTTTTGTGTGTCTTTGTTGTAATTTGTCTGTCTTTGTAGTCCCTTTGTGTCTGCCTGTAGTTGTTTTGTCTGTCTTTTGTTACTTTTGTCTCTTTGTGGTTATTTCTATTGTGTTTAGTCACTTTTTTGTTTCTTTTTTGTTATTTCTGTCTTGTTTGGTCACTTTTTTGTCTCCCTGTATTCATTTTGTGTCTCACTGTACTCACATTCTGTCTCTCTGTAATTGTTCTGTCTCTCTTGGTAGCCATTTGGTGTCTCTTTGTAGATGTTTTGCGCCTCTGCAGTCACTTTTTATACAGTATTTGTTTGATTGATTTTCCAATAAGACATGTTAAATGTCACCAGGAGCCCCTTGAACCACCCATGGGTTATTATTTAGAGTTCAGTTAATAAAGTAGAGTAACTCTCTGGTTTGAAAATGTCTTTCATTATATTATGGCCAAATCTCTTGTTATAAAGTGATGTGTTTGTTGTACCTTCTCCCAGTTTGCCGGCCTGCTCAGCGGCAGATCCAGGGAGGATCTTGGACAACATGCTGTCTCCCTCCATGCCCGGCTGACCTGCTGCTGCACTGCCAATACCTCCTGGCCTAGGAGCTGCCTTGGAGCCTGGACAGAAAACACAGAGAGATGAAGAGAGGGTGACAGGATGAAGGAAAGAGAGTGTGTGTGAGAGAGAGAGAGAGAGAGAGAGAGAGAAAGGAAGTAACACACAGAGACATATTCAGATGACAAGTGATGTCAGTATATGTGCACGTCTAATATTAGGTGGCGTCTGTCAGTGTGCATATTTTTTCTTTTCCGATGATGACATCTGTGGTGTCAAGTGCTCCGCGACTCTTCATTGCACTTTTCAACAAATCACTTGTAAATTAAACAGTGTGGGCAGTAGAAAAGATGTCTCATCCTTCAGTTCCACTAGTTGCCCTTGCTGAGTTTTTATTGGCCTGGCAGTCTACTGAATGTACCACTTGTATACAGCCTGTTCCCCTCCTCGCTCATTAGGTCTCCTCTGCACAGGCGCACATTCTGATGTTTAGCTGTCAGATTGTCCTTATAGATGTGCTGTTGTAGGCTTCAGTCACTAGTTGAGACCCCCTCCTTGAAGGCTGTCCATTTAACTAACTAACAGACCTACAACACTGATATTGGACAATTCCGTAAAACCTTTGACTACATATAATGCCAATTTTGACCCTAGTCCTAAGTCTAACCCTAACTCTAACTCTAACCCTAACATCTAACCCTAACTCAACTTTTATATTTTTATAGTATGTCATATTTATTTTCTACATGATAAAAAGTTTTTTTAACTGTAGATTTACTCCATTTTTATACCTTTTAATCTCACAAAAAACTCACTTTTATTATTTAATTTTATATTAATTTTAATTGACCAAAGAAATGGATCGCTCCCTCAACCTCCACCAGAATCTCCTGCCTCCACCTTTTAAAACCACTCCTTTAACTATTTTATAGATAAGAAAAAAAGAAGAACGTATTCTCAGACTCACAAACTTACATAATGTGTCACTGTGGAATATCAGAATAAAATGCCCTTTGATATTTACTGTACAGTAATTATCCAAGCTCATTTTATTATGAATTTCGCCGACACAACAAATACATTTTCCGCGCGACGCAGTTTGATTATATCACATATAACACTCCACATATGGAGTGTCCATGTAAAGTTAACACTTCATCTCCTCTCTGCAGGTAAGAGTTTTATACTGCAAAGTGACAAAGAAAGACTGTAAAATGTTTATCCTTCATGTCAGCTCGCTCTGAACAGGCTCAATGAATTTACCATAAATATCACAATACGGGCGCACTACATATATATGGGTGGCTGGTTTGACTACGGAGAAGCGAATAATGGCAGGAACCAATCAGGAGGAGGATCAGTGTCCAATATGTACCTTTTCCCTTCCCATTTTGATGAATTGCGTGTGTTGTGGTGAAATGCTGGTGTGTTGTGTGAATTGGCGTATTGTGTGAATTGCTGTTGTGGTTTGCAATTCAGGGCCACCGTAAAGACCTATGTCTGCCGTGAAATATTTTTTTCATTACTGACTAATCTCATCTGTTCAGGTTTTTAACGATCAATAAAATGTCAGAATAGAGTGAAAAAATTCACTAAACTGACATAACCATCAACCACAAAAGCACAGAATAATTAGAAGAATCTGACTAATATTTATATATGGAATGCAATAGCTGTTAATTAGTATGTTTCTTTGCGCTTTTGCTTAAAAATGATTTATATTTTTAGGTAATTATTAATCACTTATCACAATTGTTTGTGAAATCCATTCATTCACCTGCTACACAAGACAAACTATGTTCTGTCTTCTGTCTGTCATTGATTTTTTATATTGGATATATACTGTGTGTTCTCCAGAATTTTCCAAGAAACTTACTTCCTCCTATACTCATCAAAGTAACTAAACAACATAATATCAAATTACCTCACTGACCAACTCACTACACAATGACTTGGCTCTGATCTGATGTCATGAAGTGAAACCCCTGCTGTTTGTATTCTCTGTGGGATTATCTGCAGATTAATCTCAGATTGGATGAGACACACACCAGTTACATAATACAGACACAGTGGGCAGCAGCTGGTAAGACGAGAGTGGTGGGAGTGTGTGTGTGTGTGTGTGTGTGTGTGTGTGTGTGTGTGTGTGATGGTTATACTGTACCTATGCCTGTGAGTGGGGGCTGGGCGGCTTTGTTGGCCATAACAGGCGCCGCCTTTGCTCCAATCGCTGTCACTGGAGGTGTGTCGATCTTGGCCTTAAATGACAGAAAGAGAGAGAGGGAGAGTATGAGATAAAACAGCAGGAGGGACTGTGGAGGGAAAGCACAAATCTCACAATTTAGTAACACAAACATGTCAGTATTCTATCTACCTTTTCACAACAAAACTATTGGTAACTGAAGACAGGCGGGAGTCACAACTCTTAGATATTCACAGTACACAAGACACAGAGAAAAGAGAGGAGGTGGAGGCCTGACAGGGAGTGACAGCTCCCCTATTGTGTTGTGTTGTGACATCTTGCAGAATGACATGAATGACTGACTGGATGATGTGTTGCAACATCGTCAGCACAGTCATCTGTCAGTTATCTACATATGCATGGAGGTCCATTGAGAATTTTATGATTCGAGAAGATCATAACTTTTGGGAAACATGTTCTATTAAGAGGGAAATATTTCATCATCGTTGTTATTATATCAGATTTACTGTTAAAAAAAGTAATCTCACTTTAAATCAGGGGTCACCACTGTTTTTGAAGGTTTCAAAAGGTATCAAATAATACAAAGGGCTATTTGTTTGATACAAACTTCCTGAATAATTAAAATTAAGTGGTTCACCTTTAATGTTAATATTAATCACAACAATAAATATTCATATATGTGTGAAGAGACTGTCAAATCACAAGTTAAGTTCAATGTTTGGTATGTGGACAGGTTTATTTATGTATATTTATATATGAAATACATTGTGAGGCAGGGTCTTACATCAATATATAGATTTACTTTGGTAGCCAAAATAAATTTTACATTCTTGTATTTTTTTTATTGTCGTTTTAAACCTCTTTTACTTTATTTGATCAACTTAACTTTATACTGGCAATTTTAATCTACACAGCCTTGAATTTTTTTTTTTTTAATTTCAGTGTTTGCATTTGCCTCTATTATTGCAATCCATGTCTACTGAGCAAACTATCCTTTAATGAAGACCATGAGATGCAGTTAAAAGCTTGGGAAAAAAAGCTTGTGGGTGCATCCTGAATTGTTTCAGTAAACTTTAATACTCATATATTTCTATTATTCATTATTTCTTTGCATTGAGCTCTGCTGGTTATTTTCACTGAAGTTTGCATACAAGCACTTTAAAGTGCACCAATCTGAATAAAAAATGGAGAATAAAATCAGCGTAATTGATTACATTCCACTAAACATTTACAAATGTTGCCGCTGTCGCTGCCCCACATTATCCTGCATCATCGCCCCGGCTCATCTCATTGTCTGACTGGACTGGTTTGGACATTTTTCATATCTGCTGAGTCACTGTGAGCAGTTTGAAAGCTTTTGTGTCGCTGTGGTTTTTTCCAGCTCTGCCACTCACAACACTGGCTGCTGCTGCACTAACAGAGCATCGCTTCAGGAAAGATGCAGAGCAGACCTTTTCTGATATCCATCACTATAACAGTTAGGACTATCTGAACACAGGAAATATGATCTCTCTCATTTTTATGTTCTTACTTTGTGTCCTCTGTTTTCTGTAAAGCTCTTTGTGCCACTCCTGGTTAAAAAAATCGTTAAATAAACTTGACTTGACTTGACAGACGCTGGATTGATGCCAAACAATCACATAATATTCTGTATTTGTTTCCCCAGTGACTCCAGTTCAGCTGCAGGAAAAACGGAGATGGTGCATTTTAATGCACTGTGCAGCATGCAGCATTTCATTATTTACAACCACTTAATCAATGCTTTTAATTACACAATGGACCTAACATAAGTGTGTAAGTGCATGAGTTTGCAGACTGAATAATAACCAAATGATAAATACTATTTACTATTTATGGCTTCCTGTCGAAGCTTTTCCACAGCAGAGCTTTCAGAATAATTTCCAAGACAAGTTCCTGCATAATTTGACATCATACCATATGAATTATTTCACGTTGCTTTCCTGCTGATAGTGTAACAATGCAGCAATATGAAAATCATGAACGCCTTTCAGCAGTGAAAACCCATCGAGAATAATTTTGGGACATGGTGACAGTGGCTTTGTGAACTTGCACTGGCAACACATTCATGTATTTACTGGAGAGAGAATGAATTCGGGAAGAGAATCATTAAACTATCTGAATCTTCATGTTAAATATCATAATCACATTTTTTAGACTCCAATAGCAAATGGATTTGCATTGATTTATGATTATGGAGTAAATGCAGGGTGGAAAAAGATTTTATTTTGCAAGGAGACATTTTGAGTGCCTATTTCTTGAGCGTCTAGCAGACAGTGAATCAGCTACATTCAGTTATCAGCTGCCTCTGTGTTAATCACAGTGTTAGATAAGGCCTGCCAGCAGAGGCACAGCAGAATTTAAATAAACCATCTGAACTGGGAGGAGATGGACCAGCTCTTATCTCTGGGAGCATGGAGGGACACAGGGGAGTGCAGGGAAAGCAAGAGCTGAGGCTGAAGAGTGGCTGAAAACTAGGGAAAGGTAAAAGAATGAGCTGGTGGCAAAACATTATACAAATAAAAAATAAATGACTGGGAGGAAGAGTGGGATGGAGGTTGGAGGAATGAATGAATATTAGCTGAAAGGACTTGCAGGAGCAGCCCTGTCTCCAAAAAATTATGTTTCCATACAATGGGATACAATAGGTTTCTCATTAATGTCTGCATATCCAGGCGGTAAGGGTTGATTGTTCGATTAAACAAACACAGGACTTTCATCCAGGAGACTGCGCTTCATGTTTTCGATTCATTTTGTAACATATTTCATGAATAAAACAATTTGTTTTCATGGAAAACAACACAGACATTTTCTAGGTGACCCCAAAGTTTTGAGCACTAGTGTACGTGAGTTTACATACTTGAATTATGTATGTAATTAAAGTAACGTAACAAAAGTTAAATCCAAACAATAATAACCAAAATCTAACCAATTAGTTTTGTTCACCACATGTTTATCACTGCGCCCCCAATCTGGGAGAAAATGAGGTTCCCTCCAAAACTGATTGAGAATACAGTTTCATTTTATGAGAACATAATTTGTAGGAGTCAGGGTTAGCGGGTAGATTAGCTAGACAGGAGCCTGGTGGTAGAAAATGTTCAATTACTAAGAGCAGAAAGGATAGTGAAAGATAATTAATTTTAACAGTGTTAAACGTGTTATTTTGTGCAAACAGAAAAAAAACTAATCATATTCTTCATATTATTGTCATATCTTCATCATATAAAATGGAAACCACTGCAAGTCCTGTTAACATTCTCATTTTCTTTCTACTGCTAGTCTTCCCTCTCTGTACTCACCATGGGGACTGGCGTGGTTCCTGCGGGACCTGTCTGCCTGGCCTGCCCCATGGGTCCACCTGCCGGTCCCATCTGCCCTGGCTTGGCCTGGCCCGGCCCCATGCCCATGCCCATTCCCATGCCCATGCCCATGCCTTGTCCCTGGGCTGCGGGCTGCTGCTGCGGGCCGGGGGTCACTGCAGCACCGGGCTGCCCTGGCCTGGCCGCTGACGTTTGAGCTTGTTGTTGGAGCTGGGTCCTCTGTCCTTGAGTTCCATCTGTCTGGGAACCTGGACCACCCTGTCGCCCTGATCCCATTGGCCCACCAGCGGGGCCCTGACCCCGGGTGGAGCTGCTGCCAGACCTGGAGGAGCCTGGATGGAAGAAGAGAGGGTGAATATTTATTTTTCAATTAAGTGTTTGTGCTCATTGTTCCAAAAATTGTCTCCTCTTACAACCACAACTGGAAAAAGGGTAAAATAATGGGAAAAAATGCAGCAGTTGGCTTTAACATTCATACAGCAGAAACTATAAAACAAGAATAACAGAAGTTCCTAGATGGAAAACCTTGATTGATAAGTTGCAGTAAGTGAGGTGAACATTATTTCTGCTTCTGAGAAAGTTTTGCTTTTGTATGGTAGAGAATTGCAGAATTTATTGAACAGGTTTTCTTATTATCATAATGGCATTTCAGTTTTAATCACATTGTATACAATAGCAATTGACAGGTGAAGCAGCAATGAAAGAGAGAACGACATGCAACAAATGTTGTGAGCAAAGATCAAACTAGTGTTTTAATGAGTACACTGCTCAGAACACAGCCACAGTGCTGCCCTGGGAGAAAACATTTCTTTCTAAAAGTTACGCTTGATATAGTTAATTAAAAACTGTTGATCCCTGAGGGGACACTTGATTGTAAAAGAGCATAAAACTCAGCCTGAACAACACAGGGTATTAAATATTTCAGCCTGAGACCTAAATAATAAATTCCCAGGGATCTTATCCAAGGATCACAGCTTATTATTGCTCCAGTAATAATGTGAGGGCCTGCCATAGATTAGATTCATTCATTCATGGTCTTATTTATCTGTTGTGACTCAACAATGTGTGCAGTAGTTAGTAAGATTAGCTCATTGATCAGTAACATTAGATCATAAAGAAAGTAAACGAGAAAACAGACAGAAATTGTACTTATCTGAAAGAACACAAAACACCTTACTGCATCAAAATGTCGAGTCCCTTAGGGCATTGTTCTCAGCCCTTTGCATTTCTCTTTCTATTTCACCTCTTGGCCAACTTATGCACAGCCATAGAATTCATTTCTACTTCTCTCCGCTCTCAGAATACAGAGCTCCTGTCTGTCTAGAGTTAAAAAGAGGCCAGTAGGCTGCAGGGACATTTTTATATTGTGCCCAATTTCTTAGAAAAACACCTGATGTCAGACAGTCTGTCTGTTGGCCTTTCAACCCAAACCTCATTTTGCCTCAAAGGGGACATATTATTAAAACTTTTAGGTTCATACTTGTGTTTTGGGTTTCTACTAGAACATATTTATATGCTTTAATGTAAAAAAAAAACATGTCATTTTTCTCATACTGTGTGTCTCATATGACCTTAATTCACCCCGTCCATTATGGCACCTGTCTCTTTCTCCTCTCCTGATATCTTTCCAGGTCTCCATGGTGGGAACAATCTATTCTACGTACATGTTTTTTTATCTATATTTAATTTTGTCATCCAGCTGCTCACCTTGGCAGAGGGATCCCCCTCTTCTGCTCTGCCTGACGTTTCTTCCTTTTTTTCTCCTTGTCAAAAGTTTATTGGCTGATCTTTTCTTTTTTCTGAACAAGGGTCTAAGGACAGAGGGTGTCGTATGCTGTACAGACTGTAAAGCCGTTTGAGGCAAATTTTTTGATTTGTGATATTAGGCTGTATGAATAAAATTGACTTCACTTGAATGTGAATTAAAACTATGCCTGTTACTTATCAAGTCACAGACATATAAATTGTTTTAAAAGGAGACATTTTGGCACCACTGCTTATTCTGGACACTGGCCAGAATTTGAATGAGGTCCAATATTGTTCCAGTCATAAAACTGAATAAGGAAGGTCCTTTTGACTTTTCAACTACTTCTTGAATTCATTTCAATTCCCCAATGGCCTTATAATGTACAGTATGTATAACATTATACTATTATTTCATAATAGTTAAGTGAAGACGTGGCTCAGTTGGTGGAGCTTTTGTCCAGACAGGAAGGTTGGTGGTTCGATCCCTGACCATGGCAGCTACCTGTCGAAGTATCCTTGACCAACTGAACCCCAAATTGATCCCGATGCTGCGTTCATCGGTGTGTAAATTAATTCCCAATGGTGGCACCAGTGTGCCCTTGTAGCCTCGGCCACCAGTATGAATGTGTGTGTGAATGAGCATAGTGTGTAGTGTAAAGCGTTTTGGATAAAAGCGCTATATAAGTGCACCCCATTTACCATTTAAAGCTATCGATCAGTTAGCTGAATAATTCAGATTAAGATTCCCTTATTAGTCCCACAATAGAGAAATTCAAAATCTGCATTTAACCCATCCTTTTTTGACACACCAGTGCACACACCATGCTTAGGAGCAGTGGGCAGCACATTTCTGTTGGCCAAGGGAGCAGTGTGGGGGGTTATATGCCTTGCTCAAGGGCACTTAAATCCTTAACTCATCAGTTCTGGGATTGAAACCGGCGACCCTTCGGTTACAAGGCTGATTCCTAACCTCTAGGCCACGGACTGCTAGGTAGTATTTTCTTTCCCATTCTGTCCATTGTTTAGTGTGAGAGTTTTAGGCATGAAGGTGGCCTGTATTTACCTGGTTGGCCCTGCATGTCCCCTGGGGGCTGGGATTTGCTGCGTGAGGAACGGTGCGGGTCCCCCTGTCTGGAGGAGCGCTGTCCATGATGGTGCCCAGATGGATCTCGGGAGTAGTCTGAAGAGTGGTACCCAGACCTTGACTCACCACGCCTTCCTGTAGATGAGGATCGTGAAGGATCTTGGCGCATTGACGGGTCTTTGGGATGCCCCTTGGTTGACCTTGAGGACCTGGGTTCATCTGAATGACGTGTCCCGGATGAGTGTCGGCTAGAGCTGCCGTGGTGCCGGTGATCACGGGATGAAGAGTGTCGTCCTCCGTGACCGTACTCATCCTGGGGCCACAGGTCCTCCTCAGGAGGCTCATCGTAATCATGGTAGGTGTGTTTGACACCGTGCCGGCTCCTCCCAGATGAGTGGCTGCTGCCGTAGTGTCGAGAACTGGAGCGTGGCTTCTCAAACCAGTCTGTCTCTTCTTGGCCCAGATGGTAGGCTTTGGAAACCGAGAGCAGATCACAGTCAATCTCCATGTCGTTTGGAGACAGCGGCATGCAGGCTGAGAGAAGGAAGGAGGCAGGAAGAAGAAGACCAACCGCATGCAAAAGAAAAGAATAGGAAGGAGAAGACACAGAAAGAAAGAAATAAAACTTTGACATCCATGCAGTATACACTTCACATCGCCTCACACATTACAAGACAATATGAACAGGATAAAACAAACACTGCAAAACTGTCTGTTTTGGCAGTTGTTTTGTGCTCATATGTTTCAAATTTAAAGCCAATGACATGGAAAATAATATTATGCTGCACAAACAACTGCCTTGCAAATTCCTGATGGCATGAGTATGGGTACATTCTTTCAGTGAGGACCTTTTTTTTGAAAGAAAAGGCTTAAATAAAGAACTGACTGTGAGGGACCGTTTTGCAGTGTAGACAAAGAATTTAGAAATCAAAACACATTTAAACAAAACATCAATGCCAATGACATAATTAAAAATAAAACCCTGTAAAGAAAAGAACAATGCATCTGTGTCGTGCAAAGAAGACCTTTCAAGTGAATCAGAGTGTAGCGAACGAAGAAAACGACCACGCCGAAGAACCATGCGAGTATTGGACATACAGACGACTGGATGAACAGGCGGAAGGACGGACAGGCAGGCAGACAGACAGACAGCAGTCCACTGATAAGAGAGCTCCAAGCGACTCTCAGGAGGAAGAAAACATCAGCATGCAACAGCTATCTCTGTCTCTCTTTTTCTTTCTCTTTCTCTTTGCTAAGCCTAGCCTCTGGGTGGGTGGGGGACGTTTAGATAAACGGTGGGGGCAGTAGTAGGTAGTGAGACTGTGTGGGCATTCAGCTCCCACAATTACCTTCACTGTCTGACACAGCGCAATGATAATCGTCTATAATGTATGTATCATCCGATTTGTAGACATGCGTCCGGGGAAGGTCCCGTATGTGGTCTTGTACATCTGGCAGCGAGTGGCTGGAACCATATTGGCCATAATAGTAATGATATCTACTGCTGCGACTGTCATACGGGTCGGGACCTAAGCTCGATGATCGCCCAGAACCCATGAACCTCCTCAGGGGACTGAGTGGGCTCTCCTCTTCAGAGTACTGCCGGGTTGGGTGGCGCCCCCGGGTGTAGCCAGATGGGTAGTTGCGGTCGTCCCTCTCATAGGATCGGCTACGATACCCAGAGTAGTCTCTGGATGAGATCTTGTCCATGCCATAGCCAGTGGAACGGGAGCGGCCGGTGGAGGTGTAGTAAATCCGATCGTCCTCGTCCGTCATTGAACCGTAGTGTCGACTACCATGACTGCTGCCACCGATGCCCTCGTAATTTTTCTTGAAACCGTAGTCTTCGATCAGCTGGCGCCCCCGGATATGAGCAGAAGGGTAAGCCCCGCCTGCTGCTGAGGAATAGGAGGCCAGGTCTGCCTCCACATCCCGAGCCTCTTCAATCGGGGAGAACTTGGATATTTTTTGCTCCATGCTCCCCAGTTTCCTGTGCTTGCTGCGCTTGGAAGACATGACAGCAGGAGCCAGAAGGCTTCTGGAAGACACCGAAGGTTTCTGTACCCCGGAGCGGGTGCTGCCGTGTTTGTAGTCGTAGTCATAGTAATAGGAGGATCCCCCACCCATGCTAGAGCTCACGCTGCTGCTGCTGCCCCCTAGAGGTCCGTGCCTGTAGCTGCTCTTACCCCTGCCGTGGTGGTCGTACAGCTCTTCCTGCATCGCTGCTTCCTCTTCAGGTGCCCTGCCGTACGAGGAGCTGCCAGTTCCCCCACGCGTCGTGCTGCCAATGGTGCTGCTGTGGCCGTGGATGTCGCCCGGGTAACGCCCACTGCCGCCATGATGCATCATGTCCCCTGTCGTCGTGCCCAGCCCGTCTTTTGCCGTCAGCTCGCTTACGTCATCGATCATCATGTAGTTCCTTGGGATGTTCTGCTCTAAGCCAGGAGCCCCGTACATCCCATCCGCAGTGCTGTACGTGGAGGGACTGTCTACAGCGTGCCCATAGGCATTGGAAACTGTAGAAGTGTACTGTCCATAAGTGCTGGCTGTGGTGGTGGTGTAGCCATAAGTATTAGCAGTGGTTGTGGTGTACTGGCCATAGGAATTAGCTGAGGTTGAAGTATACTGGCCATAAGTGCTTGGTGGCATGGTAGAGTACCCACCGTAGCTGCTTGACACTGGTGCTGAGCCATACGGCCCATAGGAGCTGGCCATGGTTGTCGATCCAGTGTACTGACCATAAGAGGGGGCTGCACTGGAATAGGTAGCGTCCTGGGCCGTGGTGGTGACCACGACTGTGGGGTTGCTGATCGTCTCGTAGTTGGTGGGCATCTTGTGCTCCAGATCGGCCAACGAAGTCTGCCTTGGTCTTCCTGGGTGGACAGTCAAGATATCAGCTTGGGGCTGCCCAGGGTATGGAGTGGTCTGGCTGGGGTAGGAGGACACAGCGCTGGGATAGGGTGAGCTGTGGGTGGGGTATGGGGGCTGACCAGGCGGTGCAGGCCCAAAACCTGTATGCCCTGGCTGGGGCTGAGGCTGAGGTGCAGCTGGTATCCCCATGTCTGTCTGGGGGTATGGGGGCTGAGTTTGGGGATAGGTATGGGAAGGGTAGGAGGTCTGAGACTGGTAAGAAGGTCCTGGAGGGGGGACATGGCTCTGGAGGGGCGTGGGCTGTGGCAGTGCCTGGGACTGAGATACTGTTGGATAGGGAGGCTGGTTGAAGGTCGAAGACTGGTACGGCACACTTGGTTGCTGAATTGGTGCTGCCGGTTGGCTCTGGGGGTACTGACAGGAAAGGAAGGATGAGGAGGGCGGGTACTGGGCTGCTGTGTTTAGGTCACTGGTAAACTGACTCAAAGGAGCAGTGCTTGGCCTTGTAGACAGTAGCCCATTGGTCTCATGTGATGCAGCTGCAGCTGCTAAACGTAAGTTATTCAACTCACTGTCAGACATATAGTCCCTAGTGTCCCCCATACACCTCAGGTAGGCAATATCCCTCCTCTCCCTCTCCTTGACCAATGTCTCTTTCCTTTGGTGAATCCCCAGCTCTAGATATCGTAGTTTAGCATCAATTTCTTTCTCTTCTTCCTCCAGTTCAGCTTGCTGCTTTCTCAACTTGGTCGACTCTTGCTCCACGGCCTTCAGCTCGTGGGTGAGGTCCTTGAGGAGGCTGGCTTTGGCAGCCAGGCCAGACCTGGAGCTGGGCTTGAGACTGGGCACGGAGGGCAGGTAGACCTGTTGGAGGGCAGGTGCCATCATGGGCAGGTGAGCTGATGCGGTAGTCTCGTCTGGAGGAGGGCTGGGCAGGGTTCGCTTGACCTTACGGAGCAGTGAGCTCTGCTGTAGGGCTGCCAGCTGGAGAGAGAGAGAGAGAGGGAGGAAGGGAGGGAGGGATGGAAAAGCAGGAGAATATGGGGAGACAAAGAAGCATGGAAAGAAGAGGAGAGGTAAAACAGAAGACCAGGGGAGTGTGGAGAACGATCAGGATGGTCGGCAAGTTAAATGGAGAGGGATGAAAGATGGGACATTTGTAGAAACCAAATGTAAATGTTAGATGGACAGGGACATGATAATATACATGGGATAAGAGACAATGGTTGTAGAAGAACAAGGAATGCCACACAATTAAGGAGAGTAAAGGATAAGAGAAATAAAAAAAGAGAAAACAAGTGGAGAGAGGTGTTGTATAAAAGCATGGAAAGAACAAAATAAGTGAAATAGTAAGTTGGTAGAAGAAGATCAATGGAGAGGTATTACAATGGGAGAAAGTTGAAGGAGATAGGATGGGAGATGTGAAAAGATGAAGAGATGAAGAGGAGGGAGGAAAACTCAAAAAGAGAAAAAGGTCAGGGAACAGAAGAAACAAGGAGAGGACGCAACGACAGGGATATACAAGGGAGACAGAGGAGACACATATAGACACAGAGACAAGGACAACAGGAAACAAGAGTGGAGTTTGTATTAGAGGATATACACAAACAATAAAATTAGTGCCAATTTTGGTGCAGTTTTTCCACTAATCAATCAAAATAACTTAAATCATTTGGAAACTTTTTACTAGGTTATTGCTTTAATTTTGTTAATCAACTAGATTAACGTGAAAAATCTGCCCCATATTATGCATGTTATTATGTAATACTTGAGTAAAATATTGTTTTATATTTTAATTAGAAGAACGGGAGTCTTTAAGAGGCTGTGTTCATTAAGCTGGTTTAAAAAGGCGAGTCATGGTCTGCCTCAAACTGAAGTGTGACTGTGTGGCATTTGTATGAATAGAAAAGCTTTGCTAAACAAATTTTGGAAGGTAATCACCTTGCAACTCTCATGAATAAATCTTATTTTACTAATGGATTGGGAGGTTGGCAGCATAAATTTATGGCCAATATATCTCAAAAGCTATTGCGTTGGTTTTGTCTTGTTGGATTCATGCAGTTCTGAAGTGTTCTCATGAACGGGTTTGTTTGATTTCTTACGAAAACTTTTGCAACACAGATCATATGAAATAATGGTTTAAACCGTTGACAGGTGCTGGTTTCAACCCATTGACAACATTGTGGTACAGAGCTGCTTAAAGGTTAAACAACAAAATCACTTGTTAAGGTTAGAAGAAAATAACACGGTTAGGTTTAAACTGACTGAACTACTGGAAGCTGTTATGCCAGTGAACTAGAACACAAGTAAATAAGTGTCCAAAGGGACATGAAGGGGACATGCAAACCCTTCTTCTCAGAATGGTCTCCTCCTCAAAAACCTTAATACAGGCTTTGTACAGGCAGCAAAATACGACTCATATTTATGTTTTAGACTATCCTCCACTGCCATCATGCTGACGCAGTAGTAGTGATTGACAGCGATGAGCAGTTTAAATGACGGATGTCATACTCGGGACAGGATGGGTTGAACAAACGGCAGACTTTCACCCAAGAGAACGGGGTTTGTGTCCCCTGTATAAAAAAAGTAAACTTTTTTTAACTTCCGTGGCTCACATTTTGTGAATCATATTCTTTTTTACGTAACTTACGGGGTCTTTTTTCAACAAGTCCTCCAATCCTAACGACAGAACAGGCCGTTTTTTTTTTAACATAACTTCGGCTTTTTACGTAACTTAGAGTAGCCACGCTATTCTCATAACTACTTCACTTCCGGCATTTACATACATTTATTAACTGTTTAAACTATCTTTAATAATGCCTAACCGAAGTTTTTTGCCCTAAACCTCAGTTGTTTTGAAGCATAAATTCAAAGAAACTATAGCCTTTTTTACAACCAGGAACCGTACGTGTATGTATAATGACATGCATGCTTTGTGTTGTACTGCGAGCTGCTTTTGAAAAATGTTTCATTTTGGGCAGCATTGACAAACGGTCTATTCTGTCGTTTATGTTGGAGATTTTGTTGGACTCCTGTGTCAGAGCCCTAGGTTTGTGCCATCCAACGCCCCTCTTGCCCGCCTTATATCCACCCGCGGCATGCATGCAAACCTTAACAGACTTAATTTCGTGGGATAGCTACAAATTCAGTGCATCACTTTTTGTAGCAATACTAAGGAACCGTTCATGAGAACAGCCTGTGTGAAGACAATGTATTCTATTACTGAGGCAGCTATAACTGATAAGACAGCTACAGAGGTTGCTTTCTGCACTTCTCATATGTTGAATTCTTGCTGTTGGAAATTACTTATGGATTGCTTCTGATAGCTGCATGCTTCAAATCTTCAGACCAAACCCCCAAACAAACACAAATAACAAAAGATGAATTTCAGTGTATTTGATAATCATTTTAGCTTAATCTTTTATAATATAAACCAGTCAAGCACTTGTATCATATTCAGATGAGTCAATGTTTTTTAGTGGCTAATCAGTATCACAGATTAATCGTTTAAGTATGTGCAAATACTGTCTCTTTCCGTCCCTATCAAACATGTGAACTGCATTTTACTGAATTTGTAAATAGAGCAAACAGTGTGTCATGTGTTGTTTATCATGTCAATCTGTGTGGGGGTGGCAACATTCAAAAAAATCCCTGTGGGGATTTATGAATCATGTAATCTTAGCATGTGGGCAGTGGAAGCATACTCCTAACACCTCAGAGGATTAGGAGAGAAAATAGTGTACAGTGTGAAACATCAATAAATAACAAAGAGGTTGCTAATCATAACATTCACATAATAACTGCTATGACTCAATATTGATGAGGTAAGGTGGACAATTCTTAAGAAAACAAATTAAAAATTAATTTTAGTGATTTTACAGGCACGTCTCGAAGCAGTCTGCTCTGTTTAGTTTATCTTGCAATATGCCGCAGACACTTTGGAAGTGATTTGACAACACAGCAGCCTATAATGTGGAAGTGGATTACTCCTGAGTAATTGGAAGATGCTTTTTAATCAAGTGAATCAAATCCATCTTTAATCAGGACTGGAGGCTAACAAACAAATCAAGTATCTTTGTACATAGACTGCTACTAAACCTTCACATTATGTACGAGACTGTCTGAGTCAGAATCACTTTTTAAATCCCATCTTAAAACTTACTTTTACTTTTTTTTTTACTTTTGTTATCTACTGTAAAAGTTCAATATTGACTCATATTTGTTTCCATAATTTCTTCATTTGAATTTGTTGCCTTGTGTGAGAAACCTACTTCTGTTTTGAAAAGTGTGCTCAGAATAAATCAGGATAATATTGTTATGTATTAAACTGGTCTTTAGAAAGTGTGCCTTTGACTTCAAAATATGTATTATATTATTATTATTATTACATTTATTATACAATATGTATTTATTATATTATTACATATTTTGTGATCAGCATGTATTCTGTAATAAATGTAAAGCATACAGGTTTTATTTTGAAGATTTATTGCTCCTAGTGTGTAAGTATGATGACTAGTTTTTAATAAACACAATTTTAACTGTTTTGCCACTGTGCCATAATGTAAGGTAAGTATTTCGTAGATTCCTAAATCACAGTTAAACAAAACAACTAAATATGCAAATTAATATATATATATATATAACTTTACAGGAAGTTAAATTAACAGGCAGAAACATCACTGGCCACAGTACACGTTTTAGTGTCCAAATAAGTTAGTTTAGGGGTGAACTGTTGAACTCCTTACTTTACTAGAACTTTTTATAATAAAGGCCCACAAACAAGAAAGTTTAACAATAAAATGCTTTTTGTAGCTTTCATGGTAGCTATTGTTTCATAAGAGTTACTTGTTTCTAATTGGGGATGGGGTGGACTTAATATAGTCTGTTTACCCCAAACAATGTAGAAAACAAAACAATAGTAACATCTGAACAATCCACAACAAAGAGAATTAGTCATCATAGCGTTGACATAAAACATTCATTGCACTCACACAATGAAAACGGGGGCAAAGTGGAATGAAAGGAATGATTTCAATCATAGTCGCATGGAGGCCATTCAGTTTTGATGCCCATGGCAAGTATTGACTCCACTGAACAACATAAAAGTGATCCAAACTATTGACAAGATCAAACATAATGAACTAATGTGAACTTGTGCTGTTCACTGTTTTCATTTGTTTTAAAGTTTTTATCAAATTAGTGGTGGAAAAAGTATTCAGATCTCTTACTTAAAAGTACTAATATCACACTGTGAAATATACTCCATTAAAAGTAAAAGCTGCATTCAAAACTTACTGAAGTAAAAGTACAAAAGTATCAGCATCAAAATGTACTCAAAGTATCAAAAGTAAAAGTACTTGTCATGCAGAACAACCCCACTCAGATTGTTAAATATATTCTAAATATATTATTAGATTATTATTATTGATGCACATTTATGTAAGCAGCGTTTTCATTTTGAAATGATAGGGCTCATTTTAACTACTTAATATACTTTTATGTGGTTTAATTACAAAAATGTCTCATCACTTAAAAAATGTATCATGTTTTTTGTGTTAAATCTCGACCTGAAAAGTAACAAACGCTGTCAGATAATGTAGTGGAGTAAAAAGTACAATATTTACCTCAAAATTTTATGACATGGAAGAATAAAGTTACATAAAATGGAAAAAAGTAAAGTACAAGTGCCTTAAAATTGTACTTACAGTACGTAAGTAAATGTACTTAGTTACATTCCACCACTGTATCAAATACACATTGTTGAATATTTTCTCATGGTTTACTGCAGGAATCCCAGAACATCTGACCTCTCTTGGACTGTGACATTAGGTAGCATTACAAGCATTTACATGAAGATATGGAAAGTAAGAAAAACATTCAATCTGTTTTGGTGCTTTGGTAGATGGGGAGATGCATCAGTTGCATCCAAACTGTAGTAAGTGTGTTCACACTACCGGCAATGTGTCATTTTCAATGGAAACCAATGACAAAAAGCTACAAAATGACACTTTGATTAGTAGGATGTCACGCGCCCGTCATGTAGCAAAGTTGCACTGGGCTCAACTTTTTCCAGCACTCGAATAATGCAGTGAATCAATTATATATATTTTTCTCCACAGCTACTACAGGAGTTATGTTACAAGGCATTTTTAAATGCACAGTGGCTAGCGTCATGTGTGGTAAATTGTTATTTAGCTAAGTTATTAACTGTCGCTCTGCTAGAGTTCTTTGTGTTGAGGTGCACACAGTGATGCAAATGATGATCCATGTTCACATACACATACAAGCCCAAGTCCTTGATCAAGACTTAAGCGCAGACAATGGAGGCGACAATGTAGCAGCCCATGCTTGGCTGTCTTTTTTTTAACATTGTCGCTTGTAGTGTGAATGCAGCTTAAGCCACACTGCCCACATGTGTTCAATATCAGTGGTTTGTGATGATGACAGTTCTGATTAGCTTGTACTGTTAACCTGGACACTTTCTTTTTGACGTAATGTTTAGTGATTTGAAGCCCTATAACCAATGAAGTACTCAGGAGGCATTTTTTGCCATAACTGCATCACAGTGTCCGTCCAGTCGAGCACAACTACTGTGGCTGTATCTGAAAAACAATTGTTGTTGGCTACATAAAGTGAGATACCATCTATTCATTTTTCATCAACACTGAGGAGTATGGCTTATAGCTGAAATACTTGCCCAGGTGGTCAATAACAACAGTGTTGTGTGTAGTCCAAAACATTTTTTTTAACTAAATATTACTGTAGTGCAGATCTCAAGAGGTGCTTTTTAACTGAACATGAAGTTTGACCACTGAACAGAAATAGACATTTGCTCTCTCTAAACTGATAACATAACATCTCCACAGTTTAATGATGTTATCTTGGCTGTTCACTGATTTGTTTTTAATTGCTTCTTTCGCTGTAGTTGTACATTTATCTTCCGTTGTGTGTTACTGTGTTTGACAGCATGGTTTGATTGACTTTACCTGGCTCTGGAGAGCTTGTTGTTGGTAGAGGGACAGCCTGGCCTTGGTGTGCTCATCCGTGGTCGGGCTGAGAGGCTTGGGGTCTGACATGGACCTCTGGGTGCTCTTAATTGGTCGGGGAACAGAGGGGTGTCTTTGGGGAGACTCGGCTGTGTAGGACTTCTGCTGAGGTGTGACGTGGGCTTTGTTCAGCCTCTCACTGGACAGAGAAGTCTCCAGCAGGCGGTGAGGGGACACCGGGGAGACGGGAGAGTAGAGGACTTGTGGGGATTTGGGAGTCTGCTGCTGCCGGATGATGCTGGAGATGGACTCGTTGTGGAGGTGGTTGTGAGGCTGGTAGTTGATGTCGAGCGGGTCGGGGCGGCGTCGCTCAAACTTGGCTGCGTTTGCTGCGATGTGCTGCTGTTGCCGCTGCTGGGCCAGGAGGTCGGCAGAACTGGGTTGTTGTGTCCCGGTGCTGGCGGAGGAAGAATACGGACTGACCGTGGTTGGCACACTGAGCTGGGGAGCTACAACACCCTGTGACTGGGCTTCCGGGTCAGTCTGGCATGCCAGAGACTGACCTTTCTGGGTGCGCTCAGGTCCGGAGATGTAGTGCACAATCTCTACTTTATTCGGGTCTGGCACTGTCACATGGATTGCCGGGGAGACTCTTCCGAGATGCTCCACTTCTGTCTGGCAAGACATTTCTCTGATGGTCTGGATGGCAATACTGGAGGATACCATCTTGGAAGATTCGGTCTTGATGTCAGTGGCTGTTGTGGATGTGGGGGCACTGCTGTTACCAGCAGCACTTGACTCAGTGTGACGGGAGAAACGGGAACGTCTTCTGCGTACCGGCTGCCCCGTCTCTGCCTTGTCCTCGTCGTCATCTGTCTGGACAGAGCAGTCAACACTACGACCACGCCTCCTGGTGCGATGACGCATCATGTACCTGGTGATAGAGTGGAGAGAAGAAGAAATAACAATAAAGAAAGACCCGATAATGCTATATACAGCTACACCAGTTGTACAGGAACATTACAATTAGCAGGCGGTATTCTGAAGTACTAACATAAAAATAACAAGTCTAAGTTGGAACATTTACCAATACTTGATGCCTTCTGACCTTTTTGTGTTGCTCATTGCGTTATACCTTTGAAACTGTCAGAAAAGTGACATCTTTATTCTGTATGAAATTGTTTATAAATTATTCATAAAGCCTGCATCTTCTTCTCAGTTTGTGTCTTGTTTTTTTAATTACAGGAAAAGATGTGAAGTAAATAGGAAAGACAATCAAGGTAATCTTCACCTAATACACACACAAACACACATCTCTACCTCTCCTCTCCGTCTTCATCGTCCGTCTGCACACAGCTGTCCACGATCCTGCGAGGGGAGCCGTAAAACACCACACTGTCTCCGTCCAAGCTGTCCCTGCTCAGCCTGGTCATGGAGCTGTGTTTCCTCATGTTGGTCCTGGTCTCCATGTGCTCCTGCTGGCTCCTCAGACACATCTCAGATGAGGAGTTGGGGAGAGAACGGGAGCCCATCTGGGAGTCGTAGGGCAGGGGCTGTCCATTCGCATCCAGCTGAGGAAAAAAGGTTGCTAGTTGTCACTTATCATTCATTCAATTAAAAAGTCTTGCATATTGCACCTCATATTACAAGGAGGTCCACCAAAGAACTGGTTGAGTGGAGACAACATAATGAGTTGCAGCTTTAGATATCAATTCAGTTAACTGCTACTGTGGTCATTTTTAGAAAGCACATTATAATTATTTTTCACAATGGATTTCATGGGTTATGCACAATTGATTTTACAGATTGAATTTTTCTTTGCCAGCCAATTTAATTCACGAGTTGTCAGAAAATGCTCTAGTGTCCTAATTAACCTTTTGAGATCAATTATGCTTTGGAAAATACACCGTAGATGTGTCAGGAAGTCCAGGCCAGGGGTCAGGCCTGTGTAGGCAGGCCGAAAATGTGTTAGTAAGAGCTTCTCAAAGCAAGATTTTTCTTTACTTTGCCACTGTTTATGCCCTTACCTTTTTTTGCCACTGCTGCCCAATAGCTGATGCCTTCAACATCAATCCTCAATTACATCCTTTGAGTAAGTCACAGAACCTATAACCCATCTGCCAGTGTGCCTCACTCCCCTCACCTGTATGCCTTGAGCTGCAGCTGTTTTCTGTCTCTTCTGCTCTTCGAGCTGCTGCTGGAGCTGTTGCTGTAAAGACTGGATCTGGTCTAGCTGGGACTTCTGCTGCGCCAACTGCTCCCTCTGGAGAACAAGTTGTTTCTCACGTTCGTGTTGCTGTTGCTGTAGAACCTAAAAGAAAATGTTGGTGGGAGGGGGAACAGAAAGAAGCACACGTCGGCAAGAACACAGAGAGAGGACAAGACAAAAACGTATGAAGAAGTGCACGAGAGAGAGGTGGCAGTGGATGAGTTGAGAGAAGAAGAAATGTTAAAGAAACAAACAAAGAAAAGATGGAAAAAAGACAAGATGAAAAAAATGAGACAGAGAGAGATAGTAAAGACAGAAGAGGACAAGGTCGTTGACTTTAGCCACATCTGATTGCATAAAAGATGATTGAAAACTCCTGACACTAAATGTGACATGGAGTGATTCTTGTGCTGATGGATTAGTTTTAAAAATGGTTCCAAGTTAGTCAAACCTCTATATACTGCAAAACCAAGAATGGAAGCGCAACATAAATGAAGTGCAGCGTGTAGTAGTTATTGCTGTTGCCAGTCATACAATGCTCTTAAGAAAATATTTAATGCATTTTCTTTGCTGCATAAATGACAGGCCAGTGCAAATAAGGAGTTAGGGTTTTTTGCTTATACTGTAGGTTATGAGATGCATATTAGACATTCCATCTCTAGTTCATTCTCATAAAGGAAGGCTTCCACACCTGTTTAACTGAGTTAACTTGAAAGAGTTTCAACTGCTTGTTCTATTAAAAAAGAAGAGAATTGTCATGTTAGCCCTTCTGTTAACTGTTAAACATCTGTACAAGGCTATACGGAGCTGGGAAAAGTGGTAAATTCACATTTACTTGCTATTGATTATCAGAATAATACAATTTCTCTTTTCCACATAAATTTAACCAACAAATGGAATAATAAACCACTTTACGTTTTTCCTCTAAATGTAAACCAAACCAATAAATGAAACATGAATCCAAAATCATCAGTTTCTGTCACACATACAGGCATGTTCATGCATACTTCATAGACAAGAAATGTCCAGTAAAGTGAACTACATACTAGAGAGCATGCAAACTTTTGTAAGGCTGACAGGATGCAAACATTTCCTTGAACAAAAAAAAACAATAAGTCATTACATTATAAAACATTTTCTCTCACAATGACAGAAATTAAACACCATCTTGAAATGAAAATATATTTAATGGTCTTACTGGTAAAAAGGTTTTCAATAAAGCTCTCACAGTTTGATACATGTACTTTTTGGGGCGATTGATAGGGGACATGCATTGAAATGCATGCATATAATGTATAAAGAATTAGTTAGTTTAAAAAAAAATATTTCAGGGGATCATGTACTGTACCTTACTAGTCAATTTACTGGTTGCACATCAAAGATGTGACATTAAAAGAACAAAACAATCTAAATAATTTAAAAGGTTAGTAACTCAACAAGACACCACAAATAACACCACCACCACAAAAAAAAACTAACCACAAACCAATATCCATAGCTAAACGAACAATCACAAAACATCAAACAAAACACCAACTATCAAACTCTCAACTCATATTTGTCCCTCTACCTGTTCCTTGATGTTCTGCAGCTCATGTAACTCTCTCTGCACCAGAATCTGCTCCTTCTCCCTGTGCAGCTTCAGTTCCATCCTTTCTCGCTCCAGCTCTTCCTGCAGACGCAGTTGCCGGAGTTTCTCTAGCTCCACGCGCTCCCTCTCCATCTGCAAAAGCTGCTCCTGCTGCCGATGCAGCCTCTCTGCCTCGGTTTCACCCTCCTTGTGTATGGCACCTGGTGGAGGGAAGGGAGGAAGGCCCCCTGGAATGGGTAAGCCACTAGAGGGGGCAGAGGGACCTACTGGAGGTTGGGTGTAGCCGTGAGTGTGTGAAGGAGCGGAGGGTGGGTAGGCATGGGCCGCTGGAGGAGGCTGTTGAGCACTTGTCACTTGTTGCTGTTGTTGTTGTTGTTGTTGTTGTTGCTGTTGTTGACTGTTCAGGTGGGCCTGGGACAGGTTTATTGGCTGCTGCTGTGGTTCTGTTGGGATGACAACTGTTCCCTGTACAGAGGTGACCTCGGCTGCACCTTTACCGAGATAAACTGGTTCATCTTGGGCTGTAGAACTAGCAGCTGTCATGGAAACAGAGACTGGGGCACCTAGTAGTGCTGAAGTTGTTGGAGCACCAACAGTGGTGGCAGTGGCTGAGGTTGTCTGGAGAAGACCTGGTGCTGGGTAACGGACTTGACCTTGTCCAGTTAAGGGTCCTCTGGGAGTCATTGGTAGTCTGCTAAGACTGGATAGGGGTACAGGTGTCATGTTGGCAGAGGGGTATGGCCTGTAGACGCCCCTCAGTAGTGGGCGAAGAACAGAGGCAGGCTGAGTTGTAATTGGAAGTGTAGACGCAATAGGGGTCTGAATGGTGGAGTAGATCATCCCATCAGAGGACCTTATAGCAGCAGGGTACATGGCTCTGAGACTTGCCTGCCTGGCATTGATAAGGTTGGTCAGCGCTTGACTATGGGAGATTGGCTTCCCATCTAGTCCAAAGAGGAGGTTTTGTCTCATGCCAAGACCTGCAAGTCTGGAGGCCCCAGGCCCAGTTCCTCTCCCCAGACTACCAAACTGCATTAAATCTGGGTTGCTTCCATATCGATCCATGGAATTGAGTGCTGCACACATCCGGCTTATCTCCCTGGCAGTTGTAGCACTATACTGAGCCAAGTTAGCTTCTTGGAAGTTAGCAATGTCACGAGCAGAGTATCCATAGTCTGAACTGATGTTAGACAAGGAATTATATCTCCTTATAGGCAGTGTTTGGGCTGCGATGTCTCCGCCATGTCGTAAATCTGTATAGGAGCCATACTGCATCCCCATAAACCCTCCATAACCCTGTTTCATAGCAGTTAGATCCATGGCAAGGTCTCTTGATGCTTGCAGATGTGGTTCTAGTTTAGAATGGTAAGACTGAAGCCCAGCTTCAGCTAGGTTTGTATCAGACATCGAAGGCTGGAGCCTTCCAGGGAAAGGTAATGTGTAGGCCTTACGTTCATCCATTGGATACTCTTGGTACCCTCCAGATTGTCTTTCTTGGTCAGACTCATAGGAGAGAGGTGGGGCAGATGGAGGCCTAATGCCTTCTTTCTCACCACCAACACAGCTTCCACCAAATGGAAGTCGGTAAACAACGTCACAGCAAGCTGGCTGGTTGTCAGGTTTAATTTGGCCTCCTGTCAGATCCATAGCATCCTGTCCTTCTTCTACCGTCACTAGCTGAGTCACTGCCCTGGCCTGCTCAGGCCCTCCATCCATCTGTACCACCATGCTATGTGGGGATTTGCCTCCTGATATCAAACCAGGAGGACTGGGCTTCCCTTTCAGCTCAACAGGACCAGTGCCATACAGGTCAGGGTTAATGACTGGTGATACAGCACTGACCACAGCTGAGGCAGCACTAGTCTGACTGACTAGCAAGTCTTTTTTTAGCAAAGGTGTGATCTGACCAGTAAGGTTGTACCTGGCTAAAGCAGATGCCTGTTGCTGATGATGTTGCATCTGATGGTGCTGTTGCAATTGCTGTTCAAGGAGTTGTTGTTGCTTCTGCAGCTTCTCCTGCTGTATTTGTAGCTCTCTCTGTTGGACACTGAGGTCTTCAAGTTTGGCATCAATTTTTGGTATTGATGGGTCACTTGGGGGTGAATTTGGTTTGTTCTGGGAAAGACACACAGCCGAACCCATGCCCTGACCCAGATCCACTCTGTTTTGGTGGGGATCACCATAGATTGTTGGCTGTCTGGGCTGAGTCATGAACATGGAAGCAGCCACAGTAACACTAACAGTGGTTGGTGTGGTGATCTCCTGGGTGTTCAGATTCATAATCAGTGGCTGTACAATTGTTGAATGTCTGCTACCCTCTGGTCCACCATGGTATTTCCTGCTCTCAGTGGCCAAGGAGGTGAGATCCATTCCCTGGTCAGTGATGATAATAGGAGCTGGTTTGGTGACTGTTCTGAGGTCCACAACACTTCCACCTTGGATCATATGGCCCTGCTCTACCCTAGAAGTGCCTGGGACTGTCGATATTCGACAGAGGGAGATGTTGTCCATTGACATGGACCCTCTGGTGTAAATGCTGGCTGTGGTGACCATACTTGTTCCCACATTTACTTTCTCCACTCTCTGTGTTCGGTAGAAGCTACGTGTAGGGGACTGTTGGTAAGGTGGCGTGTCTGGAGGGCTGCCACATGGAGAGTAATTTTCAAATGTTGATTGGCGACTAAATCGGGTAGGCGAAGACAGTGGAGAAGTAGCAGTGTTCACTGTCGTCGGCCTAGCTGGGCTTGGAGGTGGGGAATATGGGGCATCCTGGGAAGACTGCTGACGATAAAGCCGCGGGGAAACTGATCGATGTGATGTTTGGGTTCCCTGAGCCATTACTGGAGATGTAGGCCCGGAGCCAGCTGACTCTGACATTCGTATTGCTGAACTGAATGTCTGTGTGGAGAATTCAGCAGTATTTCTTCTGGAAGGTGAGCGGGTGGGACTCTGTGGTGGTGGTGATGGAGAAAGAGGAGGACTGGTGCTCCTGTAATAAGTAGTGTATTTGGAAGAACGTGGCTCAATAACTCTCTCAGTGGAAGATGTTGAGCTGTCTCTCATTTGGACATCCCTGGTGTCTCCTACCCTTCTGGTGATTACTTCCCTCTGACTGTAGGCCTGGGTAATCTCTGCAATCTTGCTGCATACACTAGAGACTGTAGCTGAAGATGTCGCAGGACTTGTTGTGGGCCGACCATATATACCAGACTGAGTAGTTGTCATAGTGTGGCTTGAACTAGTCGGAGAAATCGTTACTGCATCTCTTGCGTAAACTCCATAAGCTGCAATAGTGGTGGCAGCCACAGCTGGAGTTATTCCATTCTTTCCTGCCTGGCTTTTGATCCTGTCTTTGTGTCCATCCTTTGCAGTGAAATGCTGTGTTACTCGGACATCAGGAATACGTCCTCCAGTTTCAGCAAAGGAGACAGGAGCTGAGATCTGGGTGGGGCTGGTCCCTGGCGTTAGTAGAGCATTGCTTTGTTCCAGTAGCTTAGCAAAGGCTGAGCCTGTGTCTAAAAGCTGTTTGTCTGCGTAGGAGGTCTCAATCTCAATCTCTACTTGCTCGTCAGTAGCCATCTGCATCTTAGTGATGTTCTGAGATGTTTGTCGGATCTCCTCATAAATATCTGTTTCCGTCTCTGCTGCTTCATTGTCATATCCTGCTTGCTCTTGTTCATATTCATACTCTTCATCATAACCTTGTCCATTAATGTCCTCCTCATAATACTGCCCATGTCTTCCATGTTGCTGCTGTTGCTGTTGTTGTTTCTGTAGCATCTCAGCCTTCCTCATCATCTCCTCATAAACCTCCTCTGCACTCTTTAGCGGTTTAGAGGTTGAAGATGGGGCTGTGGTGGTTGTTGCTGTTGATGATTTCTCTACCGGCGAGTATAGAGACATAAAGGTAGGCAGGTTGTATTCGCTGCCTGACTTGTAAAGTTTGGACTCATATCCCTCAGCCTCGGAGTCCAGACTCTGAGGGGAATATTCAGAAGCAGAGGAACGATGGAGCTCTTCCATTTCTGCAGCCTGTCTCAACTCTTCTGTCGGAGAAGCATCTTCAATGGGTGAGAGATTGCTTGGTGGTGTCTTAGACCTCTCTCTGCGTCTCTGAGCCCTCAGCTCCTCCTTATCCCTCTTGGTCTTTCGTGCTGTGCTCCTTATTCTCTGTTGTTCCACTTCCCTCATCTTCTCCTGTTCTCTCAGAAGTTCCTCTTCCTCTCGCAACTCGTCCTCTTCTGAAGAGTCTTCAATGGTCGGAAGCAGAGGGCCGTGGGAGCGGTGGCGCGCTTTCCTCTGCTGCTTTGCCTCTTCCAGCCTTTGCCTCCTGCTGGGGCTACTGTCACTGTCCTCCTCCATTGATGAGATGGAAGTAGGAGACTGGCCTGAGCCATACGAGGAGGAAGTGGCTGGCAGAGTGGAGGAGTAGTCACCCCGAGACCGCTCCTCGGGAGATCCCGTCAGGCTCTCCATCTCTAGCTCTGGTTCCCGATCAAGGCTTAAGTCATTTTCACTTCCCAGCTCCATGTCTCGGCTGTAGCTGTTGGTGTTATTGAGTTCAATGGTTTTGAAGCGCCTCAAGCCTCCTTGTGACGCCATCACATCTTCCTCACCCTCCTCCAATGAGCCTTTATAAACATCAGTAGAACTCTTAGATTCCTCCTCGAAACTACTGGAGTGGTGCTGAAGACGTCTTTTCTCTTTCCCTGAGTCCGAGATAGTGTGTTTATGGTGGCTTTTCTTGGGTTTCTGGTAGCCATATCCCTCATCTTCCTCATCCTCTTCCTCCATCTCTTCCTCCTCCTCTTCATTTTCTTCATCTGCGCTCATCTCCATTATTTGTCTCCTCATGAACTCCTCATCTGTCATCTCTGTTGGCTCAGCCTCCTTTTCCTTCTTTTTCTTCTCCTTCTTCTCCTCCTTCCCTTCCTTCCGTTTACCCTCCCAGTCTCCTCTGTCTTCTTCTTCCTCCAGTATATCTTCTAATTCCTCGTCAGAGTCGTATGCATCTGGTGGGATCGACAGGGAGCGTGGGCGCTGCTTTCCTCTGTCGTCCAAGTCTCTGTCTCTGTGCTTCCTCCCCCTTCTGTCCCCCTTCTCTTCAGACAGGCTCTTCTCCAGCAAAGGCCTCATGGAGCTTTCTAGCTTGGTGATTTCAGAGGGGCTTGGTGGGGAGCCCCGACCAATTATTCCCCTCTCACTCAGCTTCATCTCCTCTTCTTGAATTAGACCCGTGATTTCACTGTGGGAGCTGGAGATGCCGTCAGAGGAGTAGCCCGTGTCACTGAGGCTCTGAGGGCTGCGCGACAAGTCATGGGTGCTGTTGTTCTTTGTATCCTAAAGAGAGAAGAAGAAAGAAAGAAGAATGTATCATTTTGTGGAAGCTAGGGTTTTTAACACAAGTCATGATTTACGTAAAATGTGAGAATGTGGCGATGCTGGATCCGCAAATCATTAAGCATACAACTTAAGCCCACATATATCTGGATTTCTATTTTTAGGTATACAATTATCAGTCCATGCCTAATTTGTAAAATGTATCTATGAAAAAATATTTGTTTGTTCTTTTAATCACAGATTGAAATGATATATTTTCCATTGCCAGTACAATAATGGACCAATATTTACCAATTAAAATGGTCAGATAATAAGATATTTCAAAGCATAATTACATTAATTCTACAACTATTTTGTCAGTTTCATTAATAAAAAAAAAACTAGTCATAAATATTCTTGGCCTACATTCTGATTTTTCAAGAAGAGATCAAGCATTGACCCTGAAAGCTCTCTTCAACTCTACACCTAAAAATATCTGCATAAATATAAACTGCAGTTAATTTTGTCTGACCAAATTCAAATAGCTTTTCCAGAGGTTTACGTACATTTGGTGATTTAATGGCATATGATTAATGTGAATTATGTATTACTTTGGAACATTAGCTACCAAGCAACTGGGGTTCCTTGGGGAATTCCCCCAAGGAACAAAGTCTTCACTTGAATATACTGAAGCACAAAACTGTATTCACACATACAATTTGGCTCTTATGGATTTGGCTTTCATGAACTCTAAAATCCCATTACAGAAATTACACTTTATATGATAAGACTAAAAAAAAGTTGCTAATGAGCTTATATGTGGGAATAAATTGAATGCTCAGATTTTCTCATTAAAAAGTTGCTAAATTGCACAAAGAATAAATTGACTGAGGAAAGAACATGTGAGACAATAAGCTTGAGGTTGTTATTCAGTTTCACAATGGATGTAGAATTCTACAGGAAAACACTGAACAGTTATATGTAATTAATTTACAAAAAACAGAGATTTGCCCTTCCTATTTCCAAATCTGAATAAACTGTATTTCATATCAGATCAACCTACATGTCCTATATGTCAGCCCTTTGAACAAAATCCTAAATAAATGCTTTTTTTCATTCACTACAATGTAGTTACAGTTCATACGCATTTAAGATTATGCAACAACAGTGAAACATAATCAAATACATCCAGGGTATTTTATTAAGAAAAAAATCTATAGTAATATAAGAAATGACAGCATTAAGACAGTTTAAATACATTTATCATGAAGTGGCTTTGGTTTTTTAACAATTTTGAGCCATTGATGCAAAGAGGTTAGTCAAACTGTGTCTTTTAAGAGTGAGAATTCTCTTTTTTTTCTCTTTTTGATGGGTGATTGTGGAGTAAACATGACTGAAACATAAAAAACTACTCAAAACTCATTCATCAATGGCTCGGTCTCAGATAATAACATGCCAAATCATAATCTCAAAGGGACTAACCTGGTGAATGAGAGGGGGGGATGGAGGACAGACTACAAAATAGATTAAAAAAATATGGAAATGTTTTCTAGAAAAAGATGGTTACAATACTTCAGAGGAGACTTTACTTTGAGTCCTCTGCACTTTAAATTCCCTAGATGAGGAAGGTCTGCTCTGCCTGTGAAAAAGGCCCAAAGCAGCCAGTCTTTATAAATATTTCAGCAGGAGCGATGGCTGCCGCCGAGTAAGAAAAGGCATTATTTCACTCCCTCTGTGCTCCTCTCTCACTCTCACTCCCCCTCCCCAAGGTAGTCCATGAATGCTGCCACTTGCAGCCTCAGCATTCTGTGAGGAGGGAATCAATGACATGCTTTCCAAACAGCCATGGACGTCAGGAAGAAAAAATAATTGGTTCAACTTCCAAATTTAACCAGGCTCCACAGGAAATCTTAGGTAGTATCATGACATACAACAACTACAACGTGTGATGTGAAATACAGTGTTTTGCATACAAGGTAATTATCATTTTCACTTTGTAGTATGAGAAAAGAAAAGCTGGGCTCGACCAAAGTCAATAGAAATACAATTCACATTCAATTTTAGAGGCATTTTTTGTACTTGTACTTTGAGGCATTTCATACAAGAAGTGAAACTAAAAAACAATACACAATTAATTACAAAGTGACTATGAAATGCTACAGAGAAAAACAAAAACATGGACAGCTATGTATTTTTCTTTTTTTCTGAGAAAAGACCTTGATGAAACTCTACAAGTGCTTGTCTGTGCACAAGTCATCACAAATATGTAATATAGGCCATATTCACAGTAGCATGAACAGTCTCAGGATGCCACTGTCATTCATTTTCTTACATTTGGAGTCTAAAACATGACATTCAAAACCTTGAAGGAAACACTGACAGAAATCTAACGTGGCCACAGGCAGCAGGTCGATGGTAGGATCCATGGTGATGTAAAAAGTTAACATCCATTTCTCACCTCAAACTTCCCAAGTCAACTGGTCACATGGTCCATTTATCACATGCATCAGTTTTACAGTATCATTGACTTTACCAGCAACATTACACCATGCACAGACATGAAAAAAAGTATAAATATGTATTTTAACTTAAAAATTCCTGATCAATTTAAAATAAAAAGCCCTCTAGCACTCCATTTCGGCAATAATTCCTTCATTTCTTTACACAGGGCTTTTATTTATTCTATTATTAATGGACAAAACACAGTGTACAAGGATATGGCTAGCAGTAGCAGCACAGCAGCAGGAACGCTGTCTGTGTAGACACCACACGTGTTCATTGAGGCAGGAAAGGTAGCCAGTGTGTCCCGGGCTTGCTGCACATACATTACTTAGACACTCTGAGTATCAGAATCCCATTAGATCCTGCCTTTGACCAGCCACCTGCACTGAACAGCTGGTTACGTTTAACAGTGAGTTACGGTAAAATATCTTATAGCTATATACACAATAAGGACACTAAATCAGGGGTACAGATGTGGAGTGCAGTCCCAAAAACCAGCTGTTGCATTCAGTACAATAACTATTTGGGCAAGAGGTTACTGTGAGCTTTCTCTCTTTCATGTAGTTTACATAAGTATAATTTGGATAGCAGCCCTGTTATCACTGACTTTTTATAACTTGGCTGTAAGGGCTGTGAGGTGTATGGAGGTCCAACATTGGCAAAATCCCGTAAACTACACGTCTGGTGCTGATTAAGAGCTTCCATTAAGTGTGATGGAAAAACTGTATGAATGTGGAAAGCAGGGCCAAGCTGAAACAGCCATGCATACTGACATAACCTGCAGACATGCTCTCGAAGTTAAAACGGTCATACAACAATTGCCCATTTGGTACAAAGCCTGTATGTTACACTATGGTTTTCACAGAATATTCACAGGAAATTCGTTTTTTGGTACCTGTCTTGCTCATTTGGTTCACTTTTCCCATAGTCTAACATACAGAGAAGTACACTGGACTAAAGCAATGTCAGAAAAGCAGAATCAGACTTACATCATAATGCCTGGACTTCTTGATTTCCTTAATGGGTGTGATCTGCTCTCCTTTCTTCTGGGAGGGTTTGGTGTCTTTGGCAGTTTGGTTCTCAGGCTCAGTTTTGGACTTCTCCTCAGTGGGTTTTGGAGGTTTCTGGGTGTCCGTGGTTGATACCGGAGCAGTGGCTGGTGTCGTGGTCTTGGTGTCTGTTGGCTGTTTGGCAGCAGTGGGCGCAAACGGTCCACTGCCACCAGTCCCCGGCTGCGCTTTCTGTGTTTGGGCTGGCTTTTGCCCCTGCTGATTGGCGGGTTTATGGAGCGGGCTTTGCTGACTGGTTGGTGCCTGGTGACGGGGCGAGCCCATTGGCTGGTGCTTAGGAGACGGATGAGGAACCGGAAGTGGCGGTTCGTCGAGACCGCCTCCAGACAACAGCCGCTGGGTCTGGCAGTTGAGACATAACCACTCCTTTTTCTGAAACACAGAGAGGACAGGAAACAATCACAGTTAGTCATACAACTAGCTTGTTTTTTCACGATAAAACAAGCTTGCCATTATACCATCACTATAATGAGGTCAATAAAACACACTCCTTGATTTTATTATAGCTTCCCAAATTCCTAAAGCTTCATTTTGGTGCATTACTATAATTTAAAAAGCTGTTTCAAAGTTTTAAAGCAGTAACACTAATGTGGGAGGAAAGACACTAATGGGCACTATAACCAAAAAAGCAGTTTTATTTTTCAGGGTAATTTAAAGACCTTATAAAGAGATATTTTGAATGAAACATCGCTGGTTTGAGCACCAGGACTGTCAAAAAACCAACAGGTAGATTATTATAGTGTTCAACAGTTAAGACAGTAGCACTTGGCAGTTCAAAGATCAGTATGTTTTTCTGTATGTGTGACTTGAATACAATTTAATCCTGCATATAAAGCATTCCCCTTTTAACTTCTCCAGTTAAATAAGATTGGCTGTGGCGATTAATATTATTAACATCAAAAATCTTGATTCCACTTAAACAGCAGACTGCAGAGACAGCCAAACACACACATATGCACTCTGTCACACACATGCACGAACTGTATGCACTCTCAAAATCTTATATCCAGACAGAGCTGGCAGAACAGCAGCAGGCTAAACTAAACTGGCATGCATTTCTAAAAGACCAAGTCACACTGACAGCTACACCCTATTTTCATCTCAACGGCTCCACTCACTTCTCTCAGTGTGAGGCTGACTGATGATAAATTAGACTGGTTTGGGCACACACATACACACACACACAAACATACTATATATAATATAAATTTCACCTCTACGCACATTTTTTTCCCTCCTTTGCTGATGTAAACATTTCTCTCTCAAAAAAAAATGAAAACAAAAGACGGAGAAGCAAATGTCACAGTCCCGCCCACTGTAAGTGATTGACAAGTGATCTCTGGGTAGAGTTCAGCAATACTGAGACAGCAAAAAAAGCTATTGGTTTATGTTAAAATGAATTTATTTTATTTTATTTAAAAACAGATATTTTGTTTATATTTTCTATGTAATATTAAATATTCATAATCTCTCCAGTATCTCTCCAGCATACACATTCTGTTTACCCTCTCGTTCTCTACCCAGGATGCTGTTTTGGACTGAAGAGCAGCCATATTACTCATGTAATGAATAACTGACAGATGCAGCCCTCCCTACTGAACACTTATCTCCCATCTCTGTTCTTTTCCACCCACTCATCAAATCCTCTCTACATAAAACTCACCAAACCTCTTTCTAACTCCCCTCCTCTCCACACTCTCTCCCTTCTCTCTTTATCTCTCTCTCTGTCTCTGAATCCCTCGGAGACTTTATCTGTTTCAAGTGTCATATAAAAGACTCCACAGTGACTAATGCTGCTTTGGGTCGAGTGGTGGACACGGCAGTACTTAAAGCCACCGTTAAACATCAGGAAATTAATTGCTCAGTAAAACATCTGTATCCATATAAAAGCATATCAACCCGGCTCTGTATTGAGTAGAGTTTAATGTCCTGAAAGTGCTGCTGAATGTTTTTGAAAAACAACAGACGGCAGCTTGCAACAGCTCCAAAGATTTCTGAGATCTGAGCTTTTTTTCCCCTGCTGAAACACAAATATGGTGGCCATAATCAACTCATCACAATAATGGAAAAACAATTCAAAAATAGAAAAAAAATACAACGAACAGAGACAATGATTTTATGTGGCAGCAACACAATTTATCTTATGAATATAACTTAATTTTCACTGTATATGTAAAAAAAATCCCAGCAAAAACTGTATAGAGCTATTTCTATTTGGTTGAAGGTTATTTCAGAAAAGAAAATGGAGCTGGTGATATGTAAAATATACGATTGCGTATAGGGGCCAAGTTAAAAAATCCGGACCCAGGGAAGGGGGGTGATATTTCGAGAAAAAAATTATGAGATTAATGTGGCAAATCCATGAGAAAAATGTTGAAGATTTATGCGAATAAAGTGGCATAGATGAAACCAGCAATATCCTTGCATCTGTTGTAGTTCCTGATGCAGAAAAACTATCACCTCATTCAAATTAGTACAGTATTTTTTTCCCCAAAATTCATGGCAATGTCTCTTCAAAGTCCGGATACTTAAGATAATATGGTGATTTTGGGCTAAAACCACGAGTATTTCCTTATTGCTAAATCTGATTGCAAAGTATAATTTGATTAAGTCACTCCCTGCAGACAAAGTACAAGGCGTGGGGCAGCTTCTGTGGTGATGTAGTTCCTTGAAAAACATAACACAATAGCCTATTTTCCCGACGTTTTTAACTCATAAATCTACTTTTTTCTAGTAGCCAGTTTTTTCTCAAAATATTACCCCCCTCCCCTGGGTCAGTATTTTTCAACATTAAAGCTGCATTTCAAAAGAGAGGGAAGTAAGAAATATGAGTAAGAAAGAAGATAAAGTTATGAAGTGAAGTGAAGTGTAGTGAAGTGAAGGAAGTTGTGAAAATCAATAATGGTGGGGCTTTTTCCAGCTATTTTGACTGTAATATAATGATGTCAAGCTGAAAGCTTCCCACCAGGAGTATGTTTAATGGTTTATTGTAATACACGGGACTATTTTTTGCTTCCTCTCTCCTCTCTTTTTAAAGCCACTGTCAAAACCACAATTTTATTTTAACTTCTTTCTTCCAACAACATGATTTCAGCATATAAAAATTGTAAAAAAAACTACTTTCAAAAGTGGAACAAATGACAGATACAAGTTAACTTTTCAGCAATCTCAGCTGCAAAGATTTGATTGTGCTGGACCTGAGCATGAGGGATGTTATAAGAAAAAAAAAGTGGAAAAAAAAGTAATTGTGATGTTTCCTTTTCAAAAATATCAAAAATATTTTAGATTGAGTCTGTTCAGTTCTCCATCACTCAACCACTTAGCCTACAAGGCACAGTGAGGCCTCCCCCTCATCATAATACTTATGTGTGTGTGTGAGTGTGTGTGTGTGTGTGTGTGTGTGTGTGTGTCTCCCCTAAAGCAGCAAACTACAGTAGTAGCCTCTGAGACTGATGAATCATTTTTAGAACCTAAAGTGAACTCATTCCCTCCTTCTTCCAGAGCGAGTACATTCAGTCCTACAGATCACATCACATGTGTGTGTGTGTCTGTGTGAGTGTGTGTATGAGTGTGTATGTGTGTGAAGTCCCACAGAGAAGCCCATCGCTGCACCACTTAACCTACATAGCACAAACAATCTGGCCTTTTCCTTTCCTGTCAATAACGCTAGCTAAAATGCGGCATCGGTTCTCATTCTGCATTCAGACTCTCTCTCTCTTTTGGTCTTTCCTTCTGAGTGTCTGTCCTTTCAAAATATGTTTAGTGCTGCATTGTATTGTTCTATATTGTATTCCTACTCTACCTTCCAGCTGCATTTTTTAAAGCAAATTCTCCCACTCTCCCTTTGCCTTTCTTTTTAATTTTATTTTCCTTTTTACTATGTTTCCCTTTTTATTACCCTTTGTGATCATCCATGTGATATAATTATTGTTATAGAGCGTTATTATTTAATTATACAGTGCTGTCAGCAGGTTATAACCAAGCGACAACCTCCGGCTCTAAGCAGTGAGGCAAACCAGGAAGTGCCTTCAGCTGCATTCTACCACAAATTCCAGCAGGGGGCGTTGACGGTGGCTGCAAAAGCATTTGGGTCCATTCATTTCAATACAAAATGAGAAAACTTCTCACTTGATTTATTACCTCAGAAATGTATTTAGGACAACACTATGGTCTCAATCGCTTATTATATTTAATATGTCTATGGTATCCAGCCTTGAACTTTGTTGTCGTTGTCCGTGTTTCCGTCCGGTTTCGTCTCATAGCTTTGACCCTTTCAAACTGTATTTTCATTTAATGACATTGTGAATATAATGTATTATAGACATGGGCTTTATATATAAAGTGTTACGAAATCTTAATATCATAATAACTCACACGTGCATAGTGAGTCTGAACGAGTGAAGATGGAAGTGGCAAAAGTGTTGTTTTTGAGAAGTAGTGAGCATGCGGCTGGATAAATGAAACTTGGATTATACTGCACAAGTTGTGTGAGAGTTTGTGAACAGATGGTTTGATATAATTTTGCTGTCATGTAATGCAATCACCAATTTACAATTCTTTAAAGACTTACTCAGTTTTCGGATTATTTGTCCACAGAGGAGCCATGCAGGAAAAAAGCAATGTTTTCTTTAAGACTTTAAGGTGAATACTTGATATACAAATAATAATTTTAAGACTGAAGTAATAATTTAACTAATAGAAATACATACTGTACTGTAAGTAAACCATCATAGAGCAGTGCCATATGGTCCCTTTTCAGTTATAAAAGTGTCTCTATTATCACCATCTCTTTTTACTAAAGCTGTTTGACCATCTTTT
The DNA here is from genome assembly GCF_030273125.1 of Centropristis striata. Taxonomy (NCBI): domain Eukaryota; kingdom Metazoa; phylum Chordata; class Actinopteri; order Perciformes; family Serranidae; genus Centropristis; species Centropristis striata. The sequence continues at coordinate 27,525,610 of NC_081521.1, read as the reverse complement.
ATTTATTCATGTCCGTTGCACACCATATCTCATCCACCATTGGATCTGATTTATGACTAATCTGTGTAAATAACTGACCACTGTGTTCAACCCCTATTATTCTCATCTGCCAAAGGGAGGCCTTCCAATTACTCATCAACAAACGAGGCATATTTGTCATATTTGGCCCTGAGTGAAACTGCATCGTCAGCTGATGTTTGTGGCATTCATTGCCTTGTTTTCCCTTTCTGTCTCTTTTTATTTCTGCTTGTATAATACTATTACTACTTTTACCACTACACGTGCATGTAGATATGTTGGCGAAACTCACTTATAAGGCATTTCCACTGCATGGTATGGCTCTACTCAACTGAACTCAACTGAACTCACTCTTTTTTGGTTTCCTTTTGGCTGCCAATTCAGCAAGTGTCAGAATGACACTATGGTGATCAGCTGTGAATACTATCTGCGTTACCATCCACAGTGGAAAATGACATAGAGAGAAAAGGACCTGGTACCAAGTCCAGTCCAGTCAAGTCAAACAAAGCTGTACTGTGCAGCGGAAACAAGGCTTGGAACCCTTTTCCAGCATTGGAGAAACTTGAGCTACTTGGTGCTTCCTCAACTTGAATCACTTCAGGAAAAGAAAAAAAAAACTGATGAGGAATATTGGAATGATGGTCTACATATTGAAATGAAATAAAAATAAAATGGGAAGAGTAGCAATTCCAAGATCAGTTTGTTACTGGTTCACCTTTGTACTTTCAATGCTGGGAGAAGAAAACAGTACAGTTAAACTGGGTTCATTTAAAACTCCCAAGTTGGTTCACAGACTTTCAGCGGTTCAGATGTCCACAACGATACACATAATCAGAAACCTGGGTTTTAACTGTCATGTATCATGTCAATATCAGCATATCATCTTCTAATATATATATTGTATTTTTACAAAAATGTGAGGGGTCAAGGACATCTGTACCAGATTTGTAGCAGAGATATTTTCACTCAATAACACCAATGCTGGCTCAACTTGCTGGTGGAGGAAAAGTCAGTAGGTGTCATCCACTGAGATCCATGAATGTCCGTACAGAATTTCTTGGCAATTCGTGCAATAATATCAGAAAAATTTCAGTCTAGACTTCAGTTCAATACAATGAACAGAAATTTGGCTCAGTCTGTCATTTTGTCAGCAGGATTACGGGAAAACCAAAGGCCCATTTTTTATGAAACTTGTTGCGTGAGTGTAGCATGAGCCAAGGAAGAACACATTGGCCCTCATTTATCAAACGAGCGTACGTCAGAAAGTGATCGTAAAGTGGGCGTAAGATGATTTCTACGCAAGCCTCGGCATTTATCAATATGGACGTGAGCGGACGGTACGATCAGATCTCATGTCAAATTTGAGTCAGCGTGAAGTCCACATGTCTGAGTCGGAGAATTGATCTTAGACTATTGCATCGATGCCTGGAGCTGATAAAACTCTGTGGTGTTTTGATTTTTAATAGTGACAAAGCAAAACATGTTTAGACTACATAATTTATCATTAAAACATAGTCCAAAAATAAATACACCCTGCGATCGTGAAATTCTTTAAACAGAATACCAGCCGAGGCTATAAAATGTTGTTGTCTTCTGCTGTTTACTGTTATCCAGCTCCGACACCGGAGCGTCAGCGTCTCTTTTACCATCGGTGCTGCCAGAATAGAAACATTTCCAATCAGCGCCGTCACACGCTCCTCTGACTAGGACATCATTATTAGTAAATGTAAAGAGGTGAATAATATATCTCCATCATAATAATAGCAATATTCGGATATTATATAGATTATTAGGCTTTATATATCACGATGTAATTACTCAAACCTCGCCGGGAGTTTAATAGTCCGCTACTCTGCTGACAGCACCACTGATTTCCTTCTTTTTCACTTTTTATGCTGCCAAACAAAACCAGTTTGTTGTGTTGCAGCTGTTGGACATCAGCGTTTCACTTTCTGACTGAGAAATTACTCTTCTTTTAGAATTAAAACTTACTTTAAAACATTGTTTACCTCCTTCAACCAAAAAGCTGAAAACTTTTAAGTCCGTGCTCCAAATGTAAAATAATCACTGGACTTGTTTGAGTTTATAACTATAAGTAGGCTACTTTTATTTCATAAACCTCCGTCGCTGCGTATTTCTTTAATATGTCTATATTGCCCCTATGGATAATTGTAACGGTGCACTTTGCTAATAAAACTGAGTTTAGAGGGTGAAAAAATCCTCCTTTTGGCCGCATTGCGCCCTTCGGTGTCGTAAACTCTGAAGACGAGTCTTCTGAATCGGGTATATATTAGGGCGTGGTATTTAAATTACGCATTTTTCGAGCCGCCACATTTATCAACAGCCGATCATTCTTACGCTGTGATTGGAGAGATACGATCGTTTGATAAATCACACGTGGACCCTGTCGTAAGACCAAATATACACTCGGATCTGCGCTCGTTTCTACGCTCGCTTGATAAATGAGGGCCAGTGTGTTTTTGGGCAGATCAGAATCATATGAACCCCCCTTACAAGTTGGAACGTTAACACTACAAGAGGGCATTGCCTAGGCTGAGGTCTGTGTCCTCAGAGTGCCCTTCTAATTTTATCTGTGATTTTACCAGCCTATTCTCCCCTGAAAAACTTCTGCTTCTACTTCTGCTTCTGCCGCCATCTTGCTGATGTCGAGTGATTGACAACCAAGCGAACTTAAAAAGGCAGATTCCCGCGTTTGGTGGTAGGCTGGGGTGGTGGATAGGTCGAAAAAACCACAGAGTTTCCGGCATTTACGTACATTAAAACTGTCTTTTATAACATCTTACCAGGACGTTTTTTGCCCTAAACCTAGATCAGTGGTTTTATAACATAAATCCACAGAAACTGCACCGCGAGCTGTGAGAACGCCAGTCATGATATGTACATACGTGTCGTAATTTGTGGTACTGACACATAACCTCTTCTGTCATTTACGTTGGAGAACTTGTTGGATTTTACATTAATTAATCACATCATAATATATATTGAAATTGGGAAAATGTATGTATTGCTTTCTATCACATAACCCTAGTTAATTATATCCCAAGTAGCCTATATTCCATTATTAAATACGATCAGACTACATGGACACCAAACCAAACCCCAACCTTCCCTCCATTTAAAATACATAGTAGAATATTTGTCCTTTGCCAAAGCTTCTCTGCTTCTCTCAGTTGCAGTTCACTTCTGCTCTGACTCATTCTCATCCCTTTTTTCTTTGTGTTTTACTTTTCACACATTTGCACCTGCAATTTCTCTCTTTTCTCTCTTCACTACACGATCATTAAACTTCTATCCTCCCCTCCTCCCTCTCTTCTCTCTCCCTGTCACCCTCCGTCTCCTTTTCTCTCCCTCCAACAGAGCGAGGGCTATTTTTACCCAGAATGCCATTGTTCTGCTCGAGCGCACACTTCCCTAGCACTGGCTGCTGCTTTAGGCAGCACTCTACTGCACCACACATACACTCATTCTTACACAAGCACACACACATGTAGTCACAGGGTTCACATCAATGCAAAATGGAGGAGGCCTGTATAGCTGAAGGCTTACCAGAAGGAGAGAGAGATGACAAGCAGAAGGAGGGAGGAAGAGGAGGAGGGGAGGGGAAAAGAGAAGAGAAGAGGAGCCCACTAGGCGTAGGAAAGGAGATGCGGACAAGTGAGTGACACCACATGTGCACATGAATGTGTGCACAAACAGTAATTCAGCTCAGCCTCCAGTAATGTGGCGCCCTGCTGAGTCTGATGTAACTGGCTTCAAGTAGGAACAGAGGAGAGAGGAGACGGACGATAGAAAGAGGAAGAATCAGGGCAGCAGGTCTTGGAGTGGACAGTTGATGATGATGATGATGATGATGATGATGATGATGATGATGATCGTTTGTAAACATTCTAAAACATTCCTTGTCTAATGAACCGTGTGTATTGAAGGAAACATAACTGCTGCCCGGATTATGTTGACTGACAATGGTTTTCCCCATCCACAGGTGTTGTGTTCTAGTACAGCACAGAGCTGGGGTAGATCAACTTTAGGTATACAAAACTAAGTGCTTTGAATTGGCTTAATATAACTATAAAAGGTTAATCTTTCTTAAATTGCCACAATACTGAAGGGAAAACGAATGGATCTTGCTGATGATGGTCTTCATATCAGCCCACAATCCGAGTGACATTACATATAAGTCCACAAAGTTCAAAACCACAGGAGTTTTACCCAGAGACATAATGATGCCATTTGTAAGAGTAAAATATTATTATTTTACAATATCACACAAATCGTTGGATGAGGATATGCTGCTTTTGTTATGTTTTTTTTTGTTCAATTATGTAATAATTATAGTTTAAGGCAAAAAAATCAATGGCCATGATTTTGGAATCATAGAAAGCCACTTCACTCAAACAAAAACAAAAATATTAAAAATATACTAACTTTATGACAATAGGTGAATTTATAGAGGTTTCTGGTTGATTTCTGCTTGTTTTTGGTTATGGAAAGACACGAAAAGCTAATATCTCAAAATCAATGCTGTTATATTTTAATGTTAAGCCAATTTCCCAAATATCACCACTATATAACACTTCCTAACAACAAGCCACGACTCTACCAACTACTTCATCCAATGACACACAGCCATGCATCATCTTCTTCATCATCATCCATGACAACCTCACAGTAAATCAACTTAATATGAAACTTTCTGCCAGCAATACCTCTTAACCCCCGGGTCAAAGACTCTGATGAGCCAATCAAGGTGCAGACAAGTTATGATTGATGGCTGACTGGACCTATCAATTCATGTTACCATGTATTTACTTTATCTGCTGGGCTGTGCACGTCCTCTGAAAATATAGCAGACTGCCAAAGTATAACAAAGCACACACATGGAACAGTGTGTGTGGTGAAACATACAAAACACATCATCCCGCACAGGAAAAAAGATCATATTCTATTAAAATATTTTCAGAAAGTATTATTCTTGCCAGTCAAATACTGAGTATTTTTTTTCCATCTCCCCATGCTTCCTGGCTTCCTAATTACTTTCACACTAACAGCCTTGAACTCAGCCGACACCGTGTGAGTTTTGGGGCAGGTTTCACCGCTCAGTGCACGGATTGCATCAGTCATTGTACGTGAGGAGACTCACTTTTACATCACAACAAAGACCAGTTTTTGGAGCTCTCCCACATAAACTCTTTTTTCTCCTGCTATTGCTCACTGTCTCCAGCTTAATTCCTGCCTCTTGAACTCTTTCTCCTCTTTACACCTTTGTTTCCTCTTCTTACTTTTGTTCACTGTACAACTCACTGTTGTCCATCTTCAGTGTTTTTTCTGTGCTGGAAATACTGCTAACAAATAGCAAGAAGGTGATAGAAACTGTCCTGGAAAACAACAATTATTATAACCTAGCCATTGTGGAATGTTGATATCATAGACTGTATAAATAATGGACGAAGTGACGTCACCTGTTGGTCTGTGGACTGCCCATTTGAGGCATCAAGTTTGGCGTTACACTTGTCGTCATCTTGCGACGCCATTTTGTTTCCGGAAACGGGGAGCAGATCATGCGAGAGGGATCTAACGACACTGACTAAATGCCTCTCTACACCGGCAACTTGACTGAGCGAAGTCACTGCTAATTCATGTTAGCATTAACTGTAGCATTAACTGGGATGTTCATTTTGGCAAGCAAAAAAATAAACAAAATGTACTTAAATGTAAATGTTACTTGCCTCAGAAAAATTAAGAATGACTCTTTGGAGTACCTGTTAGTCCACGTTATATATAACATTAACTTTACTGACACATTGCCGTGGATATGCATTACTCGGCTTCTCTCCTGACCTGTCAATCAAAGGTCGCCACGCCCCAAATCATACGATTCTTTATCTTCTATTTTCTTCTAAATAGGGTGATTATTTAAACTATTAACATCAAATTGTCTTGAAGAAGATTTTTAACTAGCGATTGAGACCATAGTGTTGTCCTAAAAAATGTCTGAGGTAATAAATTAAGTGAAAAGGTTTTTTCATTTTGTATTGAAATGAATGGACCGAAATGCTTTTGCAGCCGCCATCAGCGCCCACTGCTGGAATTTTTGGTGGAATGCAGGCTTAAAGGCACCTCCTGGTTTGCCTCATCGCTCAGACCCAGAGGTTGCCGCTTGGTTGATATGTTGATACGTTTAACTCAAGTCATGTCTATTACATTATATTTTAGAGGGAATTATTAAACTTTATAATGATTTACCTGACAGCTATAGTAACATTTTTTTCAATTTAGGATTTAAGTAGAAAAAACATATGATAAGCCTATAAAACACACTATATTTTAAAATATTGAACCAATGGTGTAACCATGTAACATAACCAATGATTAATAGATCAACTATGACCTTTGATCACACACATTAGCACATTGATGCATTGGTATTTTCAATCAAGTAATGTAATTTAATGCAGAGAGAGACAAAATTCTGTTCAGAGGCACACACACACACACACACACACACACACACACACACACACACAGGCTAGATTTAAAGTGGAGGATTTCATCCAAAAACTGTATTTTCAATTTTGCACTGTAAGAAGGAAGACAGGCGGAGATAGAGAGCAACGAGAGTAGGGGAAGGAAGGGATAAAGCTTGAGGAGGAGAGGAAGGAGGGGATGAATTAAAGGCAGAGGAGAAAGACAGGGAGGAGAGGAAGGGAATAGAGAAATAAATTAGAAAAAGGGAGGCACTGTAGAGAAGGAGGAGAGACACTAGGGGAGGAAAGATAGGAGGGGATGAATTATAGGAGTGGAAAACCAGTGAAGGAAAGAATAAGCAAGAGATAAATTAGAGGTGGAGAGGGAGAAAGGTGGAAGAGAGAAACAAGTGTCAGAAAAACATAAATTAGAGGAGAAGATGAAAATAGGAGTAAAAAGATGGAAAGGAAAAAAGAGGAGCAAGTATGGAAAGAGAGAAAAAAGGACTGACGCAGAAACGTGGTTATATAACCAAAACAGGTTTCATTTCCATTTCACAGATATTTTAAAAATCTCCTCTTCTCATTTGATCACCACAATGGAGCCTCTTTAATTACATAACCTTGTTGTGAGAGGCGAGAAGAGTGGGCACAAGGCTGTGTATGTGTGTGTGTGTTTGTGTTAATGCGTAGACATTATGTTTTATTGCCCACATTACGCCGTCACCTCTTTTACTTCCTACCTATTATCTGTCTCGGGCCAGCCAACTCGCAGTTCTTGAGCCAATATAAAACCCAGATGAGGTTGATCTGCCCACCTATTTCTTCTGCTGATACTACATGTAGGAGGATCTCATTAGCATACGCTGGGAATTTATGATGACGAATTCTGTCTATTCTGACAGTAGCCAAAATTGTTACTCTGAGATATAATCTGATTTAAGATTAACCCTTTAAAGAGGCACTTATAGTCTGCAACAATTTCCATATATGCCTTACGACAACATAAAAAATAAGCAGCAAGTATGAATGAGCAAATTAGCTAAAAAAATAATAAGAAACGACCAGCAAGATGGATATCTGATGAATATCTGTATGAGGTGCACCTTTCAAGTGAGATTAATTTAAATCCAACCAATGCATAGATGCTCAGGGAAAGTGCTCCGGAAGTCAGGTGATACTGTAAAGAGTGAGAAAGTCCTGCTTTACATGCTTATTTCAACCCAAAACAGGACTTATTTCCTAAACCTAACCCAGTGAATATGTCACCTAAACATAACCAAGTAGTTTTGTTTGAATTCACAACATTAACCACGTGTCCTATGTTTAAAGACATGTGATGCCAAGGGGTCCTGACCAAGCGTGTTACGAGTTGGGAATGAGAACGGCCTGAAGTAACTTGTACATTTTTGTACTAAATGTGTACAAATAAAATTCTTGAGGAGACCGTCATCAGAAGCATTTTTATTCAGTCAAAAACAACAAGGTATGCTGACATTTACCTGACCAGGACTTTTAGTGGCTGTGTAAATTGTGACTTGTTTGCCCGTCGATGCTGAAATATTTTTATCTGTAGTAGTAGTTTTATCACAAAACATCCACAGAGAATGCCATTTAGAGGAGGGTCATATGAATCATTTTGTAAAGATTTCTGAGGCGCTAACAACCCATATCTTCTTTCTGATGGGGTCAGAAAACACTCAAACGTGTAGGACTTTTATAGGACTTGTTTGAGTGCAAAATCATTTGTCTTCTATTAGAGAGGTGGACAGAGACAAAGGAGATATAAATACAACTAGGGTAACTGGAAGAAGAATAAACACTCAGCTAATTGAATTTCACACTGATTTATTTATTCACTGGAGATTGTCTTCTACTTTTGGCCTTTGCGCAGATCCACTGCAGTGGATAGAGGTTAAGTACCTTGCGAACACTATTTGACTTTGGCTTTTGAAGGAGACTTTTCCTGTCCTGATTCTCTCTCAGACAGACCGGGGATTTGAACCGGCGACCTGACTGGGAGAAGCCGGCTTAGAGGCGGAAGCCTTTGTGGTTGAGAGACAGAAACAGACCAAAGGCATGCCACGGTTTGTTCAGAGTTTGACCCACAAATCTGTCATGAGAGCTAATTTTAACAGGCTCACTGTCCCATTGGGAATGACTGATGCATACACACACACAAACACACACGCACAAAAAAAGACACACAAAAAAAAATCTAATCAAGCACAGGGGGCAACAGCACAATCTTTGTCGTGCATGCATGTGTGTGTGTGCCATAGTTTGTGAATGCATTTGTGTGTAATGTTGTGTGTGTGTGTGTGTGTGTGTGTGTGTGTGTATGGGCTGCAGGGATCAGAGGATTTTGACTCCTGCAGTAATAAGATGGCAGCTCGCCAGGAGCAAAACAGAGCAGAGCAACAGCACAGTGGGCCTGGTTATCTCAGCCGTGGGTCAGCCGGGAACATGAAGTCAACTAACTTCAACTACTGCTTTATCTTACATACAGCTTTGTCACTGAAACAAAAAAACAAACATCTAAAGGTTATTTTTGACATATGATACATAAGGCTTTCTCTACGTTGCTTTAAAACCCATTGATCATTATTTTCTCAATTAGCAATGAATCCAAATACTGTGTTTAATGTAAAAGTGACCAACAAATAGGTTGGGGTTTTTCTGTGTCTTTTGGAGACAAATTTGGGATTTGTTCCACATTTAATGTATGGTTCAGTCCAAAAAAGTGACGACTAAGTAGAAGTGCCTTAAACCTAAATTCTTTCCAATGGCAGCAGGAGGGGACCTGACTACTTGTATTAAGAAGTCTATGAGAAAATAATCCACTTCTCACTTGGCTTATTACCTCAGTAAACATTTTTCAATTGTGTTTATTATCTCAATCACTCATTTAAAGTCTTCATCAATACAGTATGGTGTTCACTGAGTAAATGATGGTCCCATTTAGAGTAAAATAGATAGCAGAATATGCTCTAGGGTGTGGCTACCTTGTGATTTACAAGTCACTAGCATAGCACACTGTGTATTTATTTAGATTGTGGCATTCCATAATTCCAAATTGGTTCAGTAAAAAGGCATGAAATTCATGTCATGAACACATGGGGACCTGGTCTTCAAGAATGCACTGGAGTTTGCTGATAACAATTTGATGTACTTTTTTTTATTGGAGCAGCATGAATACAATTTAATGGCTATTTTGGAGTCATGCAGCTGACAAACAGGTTACCGTAAAGTGCAATGTAATTGCACACTAAAATTTAAAGTGTAAATGGCGTGACTGCTGTACTGGAAGCATGTTGTTTCAGATCAGTCAGTCCACCATAGGCTACAGAAAAAGAGCACCGGCACACCGTGCAGTGTGCTTTATAGATGTTATCACGCACTTTTCCCCACCCAGGTGTTTCCTTTTTCCCATTCCTCAGTATTTTTGCATCCTTTTCTGTTTTTTTTCTCGGCGGAGTACTAGTGGCATTGCTGCTTGAAGGTGTATCGCCCCGTAGAGCAGTGTCGGCGTCTGTGTCAGTTGTAACCTACGCATGCTGCTTTGTTGTCTTCTGCTATCTTCTCCTTGACCAATGGGATGAACGTATTCTGTATCGTCTTAGCGAAGCAGCTAACAGCCCATTTTTTGCCATGGTTGTGGCTCTGTGTGGACAGCTGTTAGCCATAACAACTTCATGCAGCTTTTAAGAGGAAAAGCTTCCCGAGAAACTGCTTGCAGAAATATGACCTGTCTGGAGCTACATCATAGAATATAGAAGCTTTCCAAATCTGAGTTCTTTAATTTTTCATGCAATAGGCTGAGCTTGAGGCTTCTGGTCACTATGCCCAAACACTGACTGACTTCAGGTTTTATTTTGCTGCTGAATAACCTTTAAAAAAGCTGTGCTATATGAAAACTGCACTTAAGCTATGTTTAGCAACCTGCTCTCTGTGTTCTAGCCTCATAATGTGACTTTTCAACATCTCCAAAGCTGCACTTCTATTCTTAGACTTCTTAGGGATACAAGACCTATTTTACTTGGTTTTTTTTTATCAGCAAAGCAGCAACAAAAATTATCTCTGCGGGGATACAAAAGTTTACAGAGTTGAAGTTCTTGCCTCTCTGTGTGTACCTAGGTTTGAACCACGGCATCAGTAGTGGGGGGGCTGCTGGGTATTATTAGGCTTTAATTGATCTAGCCTTAGTTTTAGTATGCACAAATCTGCAGCCTTTGAAGTGCTGAAGGGTGTACTTTGAAGTGCAGGAGGCAGTCCTCACTTGGACAGGAGCATTATGGGTATAGGGGAGATTGCTGGCTCATCCTGCAGGGCGAAGAAAGGGACTTGATCAGACAGATGCTCGAAAGGAAGTTGGAGGAAAGAATCTTGAGGAAAGTTTAGCCGAGAGCTTAGAGCAAGGAGAGGAGAGGGAAAGTCTTCCAGGGAGATGAGTGAGCAAGATGGAAGGGGAGGGACAAGGAGGCTGAGAAATGGAAAAGAAGTAGAGGTGGGGGTGGACGTGAGAGAAGATGGAGTGTTGCAGGGAGAGTGTAACATGGAAAACAGAGAGAATGATTGCAGAGAGCTAAATGAGAGGGTGTTGAGGGTGAAATGAGAGGGAAAGGAAAATAAGAACCCTCTCAGCTCTAGTTTCCTCTTGTTTATTTCAGCACATTATAGATGAATCAATGCTGGCACAAAACAAACTGTATGGACCCAACAGTAAAATGTTTTATAGACTGAAATTGAATCTACGTATAAGCCTTATTTTAGTGTAATAGAATTGATAAAATGCCAGCGTTTGTGATGGAACAAAGCAAGATCTCCCTTTGCTTACTAGTAAATCCAACAGCTAGTCGTACAGCGAGTGGAGAAGAAATACCTCAAAAAACAGAACCAAAGTGGAACCAAGAAGATGCTTGATATGATTACACAGAGTTAGCCATAGTGTTTTGGAAAAATAGTAGTGTGAGAGGATTTTAACTGGTAGATAGTCAATAAACTACAATGAAATTTAAGGAGATGTAAAGTATATAATTATAAAATACAGTTCATGAGATTCTAATTCATTCCTCTGCTATAACATGAAGTTTTGTGCACATCAGCCTCACCCAAAAAACAATGTAAAGGTTATCTGTACTCGCAGCTTATTACGTATATACATACATATTCATGTTTGTGGCTGTAGCAATGATGACGGATGCAAAAGAGGGAGTGAGGTGAAAGTACAAAGAGAGACAAAGTCAGATGGAGGAGATCGGGGAGGATGGATGGGCTGTTTGTGTCCTGTGTCAAATCAAAAGTCAGCATTATTTTCAAGAAGATCTCCAAGCAAAATGACAGAATAGACTGTTTGTCAATACCACCCAAAACGATTCACATGAGCATTTGTCAAAATTACCCATATGATCGTTTCATGGCTTGCGGTACAGAGCAGATTGTTTTTATTGTCATTGTATATACACGTACAGTTCGTGGTTGTAAAAATGGCTGCAGTTTCTGTGAATTTAGCCTACAAAACCACTGATCTAGGTTTAGGCTTCCTGGTAAGGCATTATAAAAGACAGTTTAAACAATAAATAAATGTACGTAAATGCTGAAAGTGAAATAGTTACGAGGGTGACGTGACTACCTTAAGTTACATAAAAACTAGGGCCGGGACTCGATTAAACAAAAAAATCTAATTAATTAGAGGCTTTGTGATTAATTAATTGAAATTAATCGCATTTTAATTGCATATAAATATTTGACCTGAGAACAGTGAGAAGTAATTTTTTCACATGGATTTTTAGTATACCATTGAATAATGACTGAATACATAAGCTTAAGCAACAAAAATATTGTTTATTTTTGTTCAAGTCCAACAGACCAGTGTAATTTTTGCCTTTAAGTGTAGCAATAGCATATTTAGAAATATAGTACATTTCAGAAATTCAGGTAGCCTATAGGTAGGTAGACCTTCTGTAAACACACTAGCGTCCACGCTAGCTGCTATATGTTTTGCATTGAGGTGATACTTGAGGCTTGATGTGCTGCGGTGATAATCGAATTCCTTGTTGCATAGCAACACAACCATGCTCTTATCGACGCTTCCATCCGTTCGTTTTTTGTAACAAAATTTCCCATCCACGGGGCCAACCACAGCGCTCTCATCAGCTTCTTCGTTCATGTTCACTGTGGTTTGTTGTTGTCTGAACTCATGAACGCTAGTTGGTGCTCCAGTATAATCGGTCTGCCTGAAACTCATCCAGTGAGAAACGTTCCGCGGTGCAAAAATAACTGCGATTAAAATGCGTCAATTTTTTTAACGCGTTCATTTTTGTGTAATTAATTAATCTTAATTAAAGCGTTAAAGTCCCGACCCTAATAAAAACATTAATTGGCAAACAACCTATTTTGCTGTTTAGGTATTAGGATGTGTTCGTTTTGTGACAGTTTTCATTTCTGTTGAACCACATGTCCATCAAATGCTTGCAGGACGTGAAATTAGGGTGGCCCAAGAATGCTCCAAACAGGACCGAAAGGGAGAAAAAGTAAGAAAAGTCTGAGAATGTATGAGGAGATGCTTAAAATGGAGGATAGAACAGCAAATGAGAGGAGGGAGAAGAGAATGAGAGGGAAAAAAGGCAAAATGTCAGAGTGAAAGAGGCAGAGGATAAGGATATTAGCGAATTAGAAAGAGAGATGAGAGGAGGATGAGGGAAGGGAGAAGAAATGAGAGAAGAGAAGGAGAAGAAAAAAGAGAGGTGGATTCCAAAAATGTATAGTGAATTAGTTCTGCCTCATGAAACTGGCAGTTCTGGCTGAGAAATGCTTTGGGGCCAGGATTTCTGTGTGTGTGTTTGCATGAATAAGTGTGTGCCGATGTGTTTGTCTATGTGTAATTTGTTGTGTGTGTCCGGGTGCCTGGTTATAATGGTGAGTGTGTTTCTGTGCGTCCTTGTGTTTGTGTGTACTTGTGTTTCTGTGCAAAGAGCATCACTGCCTCTCCAGAACAGAGCTGATGCCGTGTTGACATTTAGACAAAAACACAAGCGCCGTCTTTTAAAAGAGCAACTGTGAGAGTGCAGCTCGCAGAGAGCTGACAGGGTCAGACATGACTGCTCCTGAGCACAAAACAGAAAGGGAAAAAACACAAACTGTACCTGCCGCGTCATTACACGTCAATTAATCTTCGACTAATTCCCTGAAGCTACTCAGGAAAGATTTTTAATGGGAAAACACATCATTGTATTAGCGTATTATTGGCCCTAATCAGAAACTGGGGCTAATTTATTGTGTGGACTTTGATTCAGAAGCAATGAATTGAGGCATAATTAAAGAATTAAGTTTCTTTTAATCAGTGACTTATAGCTTAACTACCAACTCGTCACCCTACAACAACAACACATTTCTTCACTATCAACGACCTCACCAGATACTAAGAAAAAAAATTATTTGTGTACAATATTTCATTCTTAAATACAAAAGTGGCATTTATTTCACAAATGTATTTAAAAACAAACACTTAAAGGAGCAGTGTGGAGGATTTAGTGGCATCTAGTGGACCCCTCCCTTTCCAAGCATGTAGAGCCTACAGTCAAAGAGCCTATAGTGGCCTTCAGGTGACATAAAACGTGAAAGACCCTCTCCAGAACCAGTATTTGGATTGTCCGTTTTGGGCTACTGCAACTTTGCAGACTTTGCGGCTCATTATAACTATCTAACCGAAACACAAACATTTTTAGGTTCAGGTGATTACACTAATAAAACAAAGTTATAAATGTTTAAATGTTATATTCAGCTTATTCTGACACACTGCTCCTTTAATATGTCATGATAATTAGAAACACAATGGAATCTTTTTTTTTTTTAATTATTCATTATAACACGTGTGAATGAAAATGACAATGTACTTATTAAGAGTTAAATATGTCCTTATTTCACACTTCTGCAGCGGGCCACCTGGCTCCCAGCAGTAATACACACACACACACACACACACACACACACTCACACACACAGGAACAGTGTGTAAAGGTCAGTGTCGTCTGTCCTTCACTGTCTAACTCACTTCCTCTGTGTGTGTGCTCGTGTGTCTTTTGACCCTGACTAACAGCAGCGCTGAGTCAGCCTCTAAAATCGCACTCACTTTTTCATGTGCACTGTGCAGCCAAACAATATCTGGGTCAGTCTGCATTTATGGGATTTGGTGCCTTGCTCAAGGGCACCTCAACAGGTACAGCTTTATCTGGATTGCAGTGGGTCCTTCTGCTTGGTTTGGGGCGCCTACAGGGAAAGAATCGGAGACATCTGGGAAGACTGGGGGACCTTCTGCTTGTGTGACTGCTCAGCAGGCGTTATTATTTCACTGTGCTTATTATCAGCACTAATGCCTTATATACATGAATTGCTATTTCAGCTATTAATTAGTACAGCCTCATCCACTACATCACAATTTGCTGTGGGGTTTGACTCAATTATTGTAAAGAATGTCTTAGTATAATACTCGACCTTCTTACAGCACATTTTTACTGAAAGCAACAACCTTCAGGTCTGAAAAGTTAAAGCCAAAGTTGAAGTGCCTTAAAAACATATTATTTTTAATGGCAAGCAGGGGGCGCCTCCACTGCTTGCAAAATATACGCTTGATTGTTTAGAAGTCTATGACAAAATGAACCTACTTCTCATTTCACATTTTGGTCCGATTAAGAGCAAAATAGACGATAAAACAGGTTATCCTTTAGGGCCGGGCTACGTATTTGGAGACTGGTCTCCTCTAAAAAACAATCAATATAGGGCGTTTGTACAGGCAGCCAAATAGGACCCACATTTACGTTTTAGACTGTCCTCTGCCACCATCTTGCGAACATAGTAGTAATGATCTACGGCGATGCCAGTTTAAATGGCGGGTATCACATTCAGGTCGGGAGGGAGGATGGATCAAACAAACCCAGATTTTTAGGTAACTTCCGTTTTTTTCCTGTAATTTCTGTTTTTTACGTTACTTCCATTTTTTACGTAACTTACGTGGCTCACGTCACCCTCGTAACTACTTAATTTCCAGCATTTACGTACATTTGTTTACTGTCTTTTATAATGCCTAATCAGGAGGGTTTTCTTTTTTAAACCTAGGTCAGTGGTTTTGTAGCCTAAATTCACAGAAACTGCAGTCTTTTTTACAACTGTGTGTGCTATTTTTAGAATGCTCTGCGGTACCATGAGTCGCAAAACACTAATTTTAACAAATGCTCAAATGTGTCATAGGTGCTGTTGACAAACGCTCTACTCTGTCGCTCAGGTTGGACACCTTGTTGCGTATTATTTCTTGAGAACTTTGACCATTTCACAGTGTGTTCTTAGCTCATTTTGGTCACCTAAAAATGTCTGCTTCAGCATTCTGGTGTACTAAGAGACACTCTAAGGAGTCAGCTGTTTATTTTCAGCCCTTGCTTACCAAACTATACTGCTGATAACTAAGCTCCACCCACTCGTCCAAATATGGGTCATTTTTAAGCCAAGATAGCAACGGCCAACAATCAAGGTGGCAACAGTCAAATTTCTAAACACGACTCAAACAGTTTGCCACAAACCAAAGGGTGTTGTCATGACCACATCCACTTCTGAAAAACAGGCTATTGTGTAACTAGTTTGCAAGGAAAAGTAACTAGTGATGACGTTGGCTGACCTCAAGTCAAGTCTATTTACAGGTTAAAGGAGGCCTGTAGCTACTAACACTAACAATAAACACAGTGCTGAAGGACTGGCCCCATCAAAGTGACATTAAAAGAAGCCAAAGCAGCAAAAATAAATGAATAAAATGAGGAAATCTGGGATTATGTGCCCAAATACTGTACATGTGTTTTTTTCAGATGCTGAGCTGCAAAAATCTTCAGAACTCAGCCGAGTGTCACTCCGCATTAAAGCCTGGGAATCCTTGTAAAAGACCACAATCTAAGCTTAACAGTGACACCCCAGTTACCACACACAGCGGGCGTCCGTTGTGTGTATCTGCATGTGTGTACACTGCAGCTGCATGGTGATGTTTGTGCGGCCTTTTGACATCAACTCCCCCAACATCACTGCTATAAACAGACATTTACTAGCCACACATACACTCATGTCATAAACATCACAAAGATACTTGATGTATTCAGACAATTGCAAACACACAATGCACACACACACACACACATGCACAAAAACACACTCATGAAGCAGGGACCTTTACCTCCCATCCAATCAGATCTCTCTATTGAAACATGCTCAAACTGTGCAGTGGAATTATCCACCTGCTCTGAGAGACGAGGGAGGGCTCCAGATGAATCACACCGCTGCAACTTTTTGTCTATTTTTTCCTCTTTTTTGAATTTTCCATTTATGTTCAGTGTCACTTAAATTGTTTCTTGTCTGTACATATCTCGCTCTCCACACTTCTTTACCGCTCCAACAAAATGTCTAAAACATTTCTTCCCTTGTTCCACTGTTGGCAAATCCAAATCTAAAAGAGTAAATGTATGTGCATCCTCCTTAAAATCTACATTGTATGTGTATGTGAGTGTGCATCCAGTGTCTTGTTGGAGGTTGTGCAGTAGCTGCAGGGAATCACTACGTGGTGATTATTTGTCATCTCAGGGCAGTGATGACACGCTGTCCATCTGCCGCTGCAGCTCAGATTGGCATTGATTAGGTGTCAGTGTCAATGCTCTGCCCCCATCATTTTATCATTTTACACAGAGAACGACAGAGAGGCCTAACCAGAAAACTGCTGTCCCTCTGCTGCGAGGGCAACCGAACGTGAAGACAAGAATTAAAGAGGGGAAGAGAAAGACTGTCATTTGGAATGTGCTCAACAACCCAACTTCAATCTGACTAGTAAACAAGCAGTCAGATCAGATTAGATAAAACTCAGCAAATTAATGTTTACGAAAGGTTCATTGACAAAAACCTCCTCAGAATGTGTGAAGGTGTGTTTATGTTGCATTTAGTCTATTTGTGTTTGGCTCTGATTTAGAGAACTGAAATGAAGTGGAAGCGGCTGTTCGCAGATCAATAACCAATAACCATTAATTCACAAACATGGCTAGGAAGAACCCTGACAGTGCAATCAATAGAGAGAAAATGGGAAGGAACACATGGAAGAACAGGAGGGCAGTGTCCAACTACACACCAAGGAGGAACAAACACCTAGACTGACTACTGCATGTTTTTCATCCTAGTTTCATTCACATAGTTGCACAATTTTTTTCTTTCTTTGCTGGAAGTTAGAGGAGAATATAATTAACATTTACAACTGTGCATTTAATAGAGAGATTGGACTGGAAATCTCTACAGAGTCCAATGCATAAGCTAACTGCTTGTTACACCCAAAATCAAGCTCTTCTAATAGAAATACAATAATTTCCCCTTTAAGTCAACTGAGGACAAAGACTTGTAGAAGTCATTTTTCAGAGGCCTAATTTGAAAATGATACAAAATTGGACAGCCATTTTTCATTATCCGTACATTAGTTTGGTGACAAGATTCAGCTGAGCCAGCAAATAGACAGGGAAGTCACCCTGAAGTCCCTGTGGTCTGTTTTTCATGTAGAACATAATAATTCATGAGTGACAGCACAGCTGTAAAATGTGGTGAGGAGTCAAAGGTGAGATGAGGTAAACAAAGCAGAGGGGGGAGGGCAGAGAGGGATGGATGGACTGGACGAATGGATTAAAGAAACACAAGAGAAACAGGATGGAGGGAAAGAGGAGGAAGATGGAAGTGTTTAAGTGTATACATTTAAAATAAAAAGCCTGGATGAGATTTGATGGTATTTCCTATACAGACATGTATATACACAGTTGCCCATAAAGTTGGAATTTTCTTTTCAGACACAATCCTCTGTTCATTTTGGTTTCATTTTTTATTGTGATATGTTTGGTAGATATTGATTAATACATTTTTGAGAAGATATACACTTTATCTGTCAAGAATAAATCACATTGTCACAATCATTTCATGGAAAGAGGTAAGAAATATTTTAGTCCAACTTTATGGGCGACAGTGTAGTTGTAGTTGTATTTGGGAAGTCATCGGTTATCGGTCTGATGACAATTTAGCATCTGAGGGCAGGAGGCAATATTTTTGGGGTTCTGGTGTAGGCAGTAGATATGTGAATTACAGATATTATCTTCTCAAATGCTGGTCATTGTTTACAGTCTGACTGACAACTTAATTTAGGTCCAGATGACATTTTGACTAATTTCTTTAGCAGATAAAAAAATATTGAGAAGCAAAACCATCACCATAAATTAGCTTATACCATAGCCCACTCAAATTTGATTTGTTAATACTACTGAGACAGCATCAGAAACCAATATCTTGTTCAGTTGCCTACAGATTCTGCATTAATATGCATCTGATAGAGATAGAGATTACAAACTATGCTCACAATTGCACAATTGGACTAACCTTAACTGTTAATCCAAATCCACGTCTAATCTTAAACATTGAACTTAATAGGGCCTTGAGGTTGAAGTAATAGTTTGACATTTTGGAAAAATTATTTTCTTTCATGCCAAAAGTAAGACAAGATGATTGATACTACTCAATACTAGAAATGGCTTGTAAGCAGCATCGTTTTTATTCTTTGTTTAATCTTACTTTTTATGTATGGTTGGTAATGCATAGTATTTTTTATTTCATTTTTTTCCCAACTTATTTTCTCTTCTACTGTCTTTGTTTCCTTCAGTTTTGTTTTCCTCTATGTGTGCTGTAAATATCTTTGGATCAACTGTGTTGTGTGCAAAGCACAACATAAATAAAAGTTGATTTTTATGTGATTTGATTAAATAACAAGCTTTAGCAGTGGTGATAGGCGCGCGCGCGCGCACACACACACACACACACACACACACACACACACACACACACACACACACACACACACACACACACACACACACACACACATCAGATGCTTGCAGTCGGCTAAGTTGCACTGGACTGAGTCAGTCGGAATAAAATTGTGTGCATCGTTTATTTGACCATGAGGAATCAGATCGCGAGAGCAACTATTGTCAGACCCTAAGCCCTGTGTTTCGCTGTTATTGACAACATAAGCATGCCACCGCACTACACACACGCACACGCACTGCATTACACTACACTGTTATTTCTCCCTCGGGACAACTTAGAGCTTAAGCTACCGCCAACCCTACACAAAATTTACTGCCTTTTGACTCTTCAACACTCATGCACAAGCATATACACACACATAAACACACACACTGCAGTGCAAGAAGTGTTCAGGAGAGCTGATTGGTCAGTCCAGGGCAGACTCTATCTTATTGGGTTCAGAGAAGCCTGGGCTTTAATTTGATCCACCAAAGTGCTCCAGGGGTTGTTTTTCTAATTGTTTAACACTTGTGTGCACAGCTACTGTGCTTGTGTGTGTGTGTGTGTATGTGTGCGCGTGCACGCGCACGTGCACGCGCACGCGCACGCATGTGTGTTTACTGGGGTTGCAAGATCAATTTACCCTACTGTCCCGGGGGAGACACGGGTGTAGTGCACCTGCTCTTCTCCCTCCCTCGTTTTCTGCTTTCTATAAAACTGTCTCTCTCTTTCATTCTGCTTTATTTTCAATGACTTGATATCATTGTTACAAATGCATTTTTTTTATTTTTACACTATATGATGATGATTTAGAAACTTTTAATATGTGTTCTGTGGCAGTGGTGGAATGTAACTATTTACTCTAGTTCTGTACATAAGTACAATTTTGAGGTACTTGTACTTTACTTGGGTATTTCCATTTCATGTAACTTGATACTTCTACTTTTTAGGTCGAGATTTAACATGAAAAACATGAAGTGATGATACATTTTTTAATTAAACCATATAAAAGTATATTAAATAGTTAAAATGGGCCCTTTCTTTACAAATGAAAATGCCGCTTCAATAAATGCATCAATACAAATTATCTAATAATATATTTGGAATATATAAAACAATCTGAGTGGGTCCATTCTGCAAAATGAGTACTTTTACTTTTGATACTTTAAGTACATTGTAGTGGAGTAATTTCACACTGTGGTATTAGTACTTTTACTTAAGTAAGGGATCTTAATACTTCATCAACCACTGCATATAAGTGGTGTTAGGTGAAAACAAAAAATGGGAAAATAACCATATATTAATGCATATTCCCCTTGAAATGACATATTTATGTATAAGTGAAATTAGCCTGAAATGGTGGGTAACATTACACTTGCATCTATATCATTGGTTAATATGGTGAAAACAGACATACAGAATATTTATTTTCCCTTCCAGCCTGCAAATATAAACTACAGGCTTCTTTAACATTTAAATAGGTCTAGTTGAGACAGTTATTCAACATCCATAATACTTCAGAAAAAACAGACATCCCCTGGCTACTGACACTATTAACATAATAAAGTGGAGGAAAGCGCAGTATGTATTTGTGTAGATGGTAATTTGAGCTGTGGACAAGTAGAGAAGTGGAGCTGACAGTCTGCTGAAGAGATGTGTCACTAAATATAGTGATTCATTATAAATATGAGGCTACAGCTACAGGAGGCTGACAGCTGCACAGGAGCTCCCTGCTGGGATACAGTTTTCACTCTCATCATCTTTTTCTTTTATCTCTTTTTCTGTTTTCTGTTGTCTCTCCCTCTTCATCTCATCCCTCTTATTTCCCCATCACTGTCATCTCTTTTATTTCATAGAGAAACTGAGTTTGGAACCAATCAGCAGACTGTGAGTCAATAGACGGCCTGGCTCTGTTTGTTCCAATATTTATTTAGTAGTTGGCCAGCAGATAGCAAACTAAATTAATGTTATAATTTGCTTTGACTGTGGTGGGCAGCTCGCCGGACGTGATACAGTGTGAACTAGACCTTGTTTTCAAGTATTTTGAGGAGAGTCAAAGTGAAGTTTTGGTGTATATCTTAAGTCACGGTTTGAAACATTGGGAGCAAGTCTAAGTTAACTCATTAAAGTAGGTCATTTGCATCATTAATTAATCTACCTATTATTCTGCGGATGAATCAGTTCAACAATTGACATATAAAATGCCATAAAATAGTAAAAAATATGTCCATACCAGTTTCTCAAAGTCCAAAGAAATGTCTTTAAATGTCTTCTTGTGTCAATCCAAAACCCAAAGATATTTAGTTTAATATGATGTAAAACAGAGAAAAGCAAAATAACTCAATATTAAAGAGACTGAAAACAGCATTTTTTTCATATTTGCTTGAAAATTAGTTACTACTATTATGATTATAGTTGTGTACATTGTATTTATAGTTGTATATCTTATAGGAATAGTTTCCAATCATTTTTCTGTTGATCGATTTATCGCTGAGTTGACTAATTTTTGCAGCTATACTCACAAGTCTTTGAAGGCAAATTGCAAATCAATACATATAATAAATCTAAGTGTAAATGTAAATATGTGTGGCTATGCCACTATTTTATTTCTTTATTGATGTTGTTGTTTTTCTCACTGCAACAACAAAACTGGAAAAAAATCCTTGACTCCTCATTTTTTTTATGGAAGTCAAATCCAGGTCTCAAGCCTACAGGTCTGTTGTAAATAAACTAAAAACACATTGCCGATCATGAAATTAGGCAGAAAACAGAAAGTTTTCATGCTTCCGAGTAAGTGCTCTCGCCTGACTGTCCCTCCACAAAACAGAAGCCCTCCATCTTTCCTTATCACTACCATTTCTGGTGTAGAGAAGCTTCTGTGTGAAGGTGTGTTGCTTGTGATTGTAAAATGATAAATTAAGTTATGTATTATTTATGACAAATTGCTCTGTTTTCCAATTAAAATCCAGGCATGTTATCAAAATGGATCCATTAAGAACACGATACCAGATGTTCATTCAGGCAGTGGTCCAGAAACAGCTGAGATCAGCACCACGGACAGAGGCAACATCCAGGTGCAATAACCACAACTCACCAGCAGGCGGACAGACAGCTGCTTCTGCTGCTGCTGTTAGAGCTGTGTTTCTGATTTACTGTAGTCTGGATCATGACAATTACTACACAGGGTAATGTGGTGCTAGTTAGTCTCTCAGAGAGGGGAACGAGAAGTGTATTAGCATTTCAAAATCACAAATAAAAATGAGAGAGAGAGAGAGAGAGAGAGAGAGAGAGAGAGAGGAAGGCAGAGGAGAATTACTGTAGAGAGGGAGAGAGCAGCAGTGGAATACAAACCACTGAGTTACTGGTTGCAGCTGGATTTTTCTAGTTCTACACACACACACACACACACACACACACACACACACACACACACACACACACACACAGGGAAGTCCAGAGCTGAAAAGCACCACCTACAGCTATTGCACTGCTCAGTTTTCATGTCAGCATTGGTGTATTTTAACCAACAGGATGTTACATCCTGTTCAGCGTCACAAAGCAGAACCCTGCCAGTAGGGCTGGGCAATATGGAGAAATTAAAATACCACCATTATTTTTAGCCAAATACATTCATATCGATATTGCAACAATATTGTGGGGTTGATTACTGGTGCTTTCACAAATATTTAAATAATTATATTTTTTATTAATTGTCATCAGTAATGTAGATATAATGAGTAAGTGGGAAAGGCAAGTAATGGAACAGATAGAACGGTCTGGTAATTTCAGAAAATTACATCACTTTTATGTAATGCAGCCTTTAAAACCAAGGAAAGAAAACACATATTTCATGTTGCAATTTTACACTATTTAGATGGGCATCCAATTAATAGAGTTGGTTCATAAATAATCTATGCACACATGGAATATGAGTTTCCCAATTGTTTCAGCTATTTATCTTGAGCCCTGGACTTTTACAATGCAACGACTTGTCAAAAAAAAAAACTGTACACAAAGGGACACATATTGCCAATACAGTAAAAATGAACTGTTACCAACATAAACTGAGTCAATTCTGTCTTTTGTGTATTCTCAGTCCGTGACTGTTTCTCGCCCCCACTCTGCATAATGGTACGGTCCGATCCTAACCTTTTAGCTTGTTCCCATCTCACTCTCCTTTAGCCATCCATCATTTCTCTCTCTTTCCCTCTCTATGTGTTTCGAGCTCACTCTCTCATGGTGTTTGTGAGGACCATTATTGGTCAGATTTGTCACCATGAGTGCAATAACAGTGTAGGTGTTTGCATGCGTGTTAGTGTGTGTGTGTGTGTGTGTGTGTGTGTGTGTGTTTGTGTGTGTGTGTATGTGTGTGTGTGTGTAGGCATGTTAGGATGGCTTTGCATGTGTGCCAATTGGCTTCCCTCTCTCTCTCTCTTTGTTTTTCTACCTCGCTTGCTCTCTGAGAGCCATTATTGCTCAGATTTGTCACCGTGTTCAATGAGATATAGGCTGTGTGTGTGTGTGTGTGTGTGTGTGTGTGTGTGTGTGTGTGCGTGCGCGATATTTACTGCGTGCTGATTGGTGGGTTCAAACCATCATGAAACACTTCAGTGGAGCACACACACTATTGTCTTTCCACACTGCCATTAGTCATCATGTCTCCCGCTGAGCTGAGCCGATGAACAACATGCTAGTGACAGAACTAATTCAACACCCACGCCTGAATTACACGAGGACATCATTTATCTGAGCATGTGCATGCGATTGTGTGTGTGTTTTCCTGAGTGGCGCTTAAAATGTAATGCAGTGAGATCAAAGCGGGACCGTGATAGCCGCTTTGTTAGTGCTAAATCACTGTCCACTTCTTTGGTCGTACTGCTTCTTGTGTGGACAATAAATAACTTGCTCTTTATTTTAATCTGATTTTAGATAATTTACTGATGTTAACAAAATATTTATTCTCTTTAAACCAAATACCATTTTCAAAGATATTTGGGATTATAAATCAGTGGCAGTGTGTCCTGATATGGATAAAGTGGAGGTCAGTTCATTATTTTAATAATAACCAACATTTTTGAAACCATGGAAAATGGCTAGATATCAGCTCTTAAATTAAACTCTTATGAGCTATTTTTGTTGTTATCATTATATTTGTCCAAACAAATGTATCTTTAGTTGCACCAGGCATTAAAATGAACAAGAAATTGAAGAAAACAAGGGTGGTCTACACACACACACACACACACACACACACACACACAGTTTATAGTTACATAATTTTTTCATACCATCAACTTTGCAAATCCATAAGGACTATTGTCGCTGAGCTTCCTACATCCCTGCAATCAACCAGAATTAACAATATTATGCAATAACAACGATATCAATCAAATCTAAATGATTTTCTGTTATTCTGAACAAGTACTGCAGTAGTAAATGTTGTCTGTCTCCAATACAATGGATGTTCCCTTTCCAAAGCTGCTGCATGTGTTTTATTGTTATTTGTATATCAAGTGGCAGACAGGACAAACCCTGGCAGTGTTGTGTAGGAGTGTTTTACTCAAAGCAACTTCAGGGGAGCCAGTCTGTAAAACTTGCAATGAAATGTGACTCACACTGCCTTAAAAAAACCCTGCTAACTTTAATCTTTAATGAGTTTTGCTGTCCATTGAAATTCTCAGTTCTTTATTGACTCCTTACAATTTTGTTACCTAATTTCAGACAGAATTGCAACGCTCCATTTCCATATTCAGTCTGACATTGCCTACACTAACTGGTTTCAGTGGGGGGGCAGAGATCCTATTTTAATTGCGACATACTAGCTTGGGCGGGGTTTCAGATGGAGCAGAGTGAAGTAAAAACATAGTATGATAACGGATATTGAGAAGACGTGCCAGAAGACACAACAGCCTTGAAAAGCAACATCTGTATTGTCTATAACAGTCACCATTGTTTCATGTCACATTGCCAGATGAACTGTGGGTGGATTTAAAGATCTGGACCAAAGCAAACAATTTGGAGTAATGAGTGTCATATTTTAAGATTTTTACATTTTAAGGCTCTCCCTGGTTTCTGATGCACCTGTGTTTTACTTTACTGATGTAGGCTTTTTTGTGATTTATTTGCAGGGAATCTTGCCTTTCATCAACAGTAGTTTAGCACTGAAAAACAAATACAGCGATACAGACAAATTAGTTATTGACAGAATCAGTGATTGGCTTCTATTTTTTGCTTCAGCTCATACCAGCATTTTTCAGTTTTCTCATTTTACTAGAGATGTTATTTAATCCAGACTCCCTGTATTTTATTCTTATGAATCTCTGATGTCATTAAATAAATCATGTGTTTAATGTTACTGGAAATAATCTACATTTTCAGTCCAAAAGTATCCATATCAGCTTGCATAACCCCATGAATCCCAGTGCCAATAGAGCAACAGAAAAAAAGAAGCGGATGGGAGAAGATGAGACAGAAGGAGGGAGTGGGTAGAGGAGAACAGCTGGAAGGAAGGAGGGGAGGGACGGACGGACGGAGGAGGTAATGGAGCACAAACACATCAGGCTTCAGTCTCGAGGGCAGGCCAGCCTGCAGAGGAAGAAAAACACCCCCACAAACACCAACAGAATGGCGCAGCCCACCTGGGACTCATCCATTCAGTGAGCAGCACAGGGGAGCTGGAGAAAAACACAGTAAATTGATCTGGCTGGGTATACCCTCAAGTTTTTCTCTCTTTCTTTTTTTTCTCATGAGAGCTGTCCCTCTCTCGCTCAGTATCGCAACCTCTGACCACTTCTCCCTCTCTAGTTAATTCTCTTGCTTGCTCTGTCAGATTCACTCGCTGTTTCATGGCTGAGTCATCATCTAAGTCATTCCCTTGATTTCTCTTTTCTCTCAATCTTTCACTTTCAATCTCTCCCCTCTCTTCTTCCTTCATGGCTTTCTTGTCCTTCCTCTCTCTCAGTCCTTCATTTTCTCTCCTGTCAGTCTCTCTTGCTTTCTGTCCTTTTCTTCTCAAATGTGGATATTAAAGCAAAATTAAGGCCACACGTTGCTACACAGAAGAAAAATGGATTTTACTTTGTTATAATCCAAGTTCAGGCCCCCATTTATCTGTATCTACATACGGTATACATCCCTGATTGAAGGCCTGTTTGCATCCACACAAATCTTCTGTGTGTGTGTGTGTGTGTGTGTGTGTGTGTGTGTGTGTGTGACTGTCACATTTTGGTGGCTGTCAGTGTCAGCGACAGGCAGCCACACATACAGAATATGACAGCTGATTGGCAGACAGACCACCAACATTCGTCATGGGAACCACAGAGGACATTGCCAGGCTGTCAGGGGGAGATTACAATATAATACTGGACTTATTAAGGATTTTCTTTATTAGGTGGACTCACATTTGCAAAAGAGCCAACTGATCAACAAGATCTCCAACTTAACGACAGAATAGATTGTTTGCCAATACCACCCTGAAAAACCCATATGAGCAGTTTGCGGTACAGAGTGGAGCATCATTATACAAACTCAAAAAAAAAGCTGCTGTTTCATTGAATATAGGTTACAAAACCACAGATCTAGGTTTAGGGCAAAAAACTTCCTGGTAAGGCATTAAAATGGCAGTTAATGTACATAAATGTCGGAAGTGAAGTACTTATGAGGACGATGTGACTACTTAAACTTAAGGTTCCCGGTTGTAAAAAGGCTGCAGTTTCGTTGAATTTCGGCTACAAAACCAGTGATCTAGATTTTTGGCAAAAAAGTTCCTGGTAAGACGTATAAAAGACAGTTTAAACAGTAAATAAATGTACGTAAATGCAGGAAGTGAAGTAGTTTCATTAAAAAAAATGTGATGCACAAAACGTGAAACATGGGAGTTCAGTGATGTTTAAATCACATTGTTTACTTTTTTTTAAACATGGGAAACCAACCCCATTCTCCTGGGCAAAAGTCCCGCTCCAAGCTCCATTTATACACCACATCGCCATCATTCATAATTACTTAGCGTGTTTTTTGAGGGGAGACCGGTTTCCAATGATAAATAACTAAACAGGAAATATAAGTGTTTGATATGTCTTTGAGCAATGAATCCCTACCAGCTACTGAACCTATGCCCTGCAAAACATTTATTTCCTCTTTGTGTAGCTGTGATGAGCAGCATTATGACTAAAATGGGCCCATTGCAGGACTGCTGCAGGATGGAAACATGAATAATCTCTGCAGTGATCGTTACCATCTCCATCAGAACAACCTGTGGAGGATCCATCCAAATCATTTAGGACCTCAAGCCTTTCGTTCTCAACCCATTCTATGTTCTGGGTCCATAGCTGGTGGTCACAAAGTGTGAAAGTGTTCAAAGATCATTTCAATGGGTACTCACAAATGTGAAAAACAGTTTTTCAGTAGAGCTTTCTCATTATATGATCCAATCTCTTTTTAAGGTCCCATATTGTAAGAAGTTTCAATTTAAGTTTTAAATTTAACTTTAAAAGGTAGGTCTTGGAGCTTTATATATACATATACACAGTACCCATCTCTTTGATTAAAAGACATTTTTAAAAAAAAAGCAATGGGAGATTGTTATAGTTTCGGCCATCATCTTGAAAGTTAAAGCTGGGAAATGCATTTTTTCATTTTGCCTTCATTTTTTCCAGGCTTTGGAAAATCTAGTCCATGACAGAGGACTTTGGCACTTCATCTGATATTTCAGAGAGAGATGTTCCTATTGGCTTTTTTAAGAAAGCAAATTTGCGTGCTTGTCCCTTCAGATGGTGACAGTCTGACCAGCGGAACATAACTGGCACCAACTTCTACATGGCAGAGCATGGGGAGAGTCTTAAAGAGAGCCAGACTATTAAACCAAAAAACATTCGTCAACATAGGCAAGGTGTTTAGATATGGAAAGAAACTGTTGCTAAAAAATGTAGCCTTCTGCTAACCATGGCCAAACACGTGTTGATGGTAGGTGTTTGTAGCTAGCTAGAGCCTAAAATCACAGTTAATTATCATGGAATCGCCGCTATATAATGGCATAAGGATTGCCATCATGACTGAGATAATAGAAATGAATGACTAGTATTCGTACAGGTTACTTAGTCTTGCAAGAGGAGCTCAGGATAAACAGGGGAGAGCTGTAGGTGTTTTTTTTTTCCTTTTGCAGAAAACTGCCTACCCCAGCTTTACCCCTTAAGAACCCATGTGACACCCGTGTAACAAATACTTTAAATCTTCTAGAATCTCCCATATTCAGCTTTATGCTTCACCTTAACTCATTAAGTCCCTAAGTGACGTATATACTCAACTCCCTGGTGTGGTGGTCATGTGACTTTGACAAGAAGTGACTTCTCCAAAATGTGGCTGCGACTGGAAACAGAAATGTGAAAGAGTAGCTAATTTAAAAAGCTTATTTTTTGTTATGAGGCTAAGTTTAAACCATTTAACAATTCTAATCTGTTAATAGGGTGTCCTGTATTGCATTTTACTTGTTCTGACCATATTTCCTTAAGAAATTAAAGTCACAATTTTGATATATGTTATGGAGATGCAAAAGAAAAAGGCAAATTTGTGTCTCTGTAAGCAGAAAATGTCTCTAGTTTTTTTTATTTTAGAATAAGAAATATCATAAACATAAATACCATAAACGCCCATTGTAATGTATAAGTCACATCACAGATCTTTGACATTTAGGGGTAGTATTTTTTTTTAAACATTAGAAATGTGTTCCACGTGATCCATCCCTTAAGGATAACTGGGTCTGGGTTCTTATGGGTGAATATGGATCTCGTATCAATCAACATCCTTTCAATCAGAAATTCCCATTCTACTTCAAGCAGTTAAGATACAAAAAGTATAAATATAAGGTTCAAACTTTGAATGGACCCTGGTGAAGGGCAGAGAGAGGTGTGAATCATTCATCTCCTCTGCTTCCCTCCTGAGATGCAGGCAGCAGGTGAATGGAAAAAGGTGTGAATCAATGTTCTCTCTGTCCGTCACGACCCCAAAACACACACCTCCACCTCCTATTTACACACACACACACACACACACACACACACACAGGAAGTGTGGGAGTATAACAGGTGCATGCATTAACTGAACAAATGAGACTGGTGGTACCATGAAAGACAGAAAGGAAAAAAAGGCAGTTGGATGAGATGAGTGTGTGAGTAATTCACCCTTTTCACTCAATAATCAAAGTGAGTCATGAATGCATGTGTAGTTGGTTTTCCTTTAAAGAGCACATTCTCCTTTCATGATGTAAAGTATTATATGTGTCACTGTATGATCCCTCTTTTACACACAAAGAAACACACACACACACACACACACACACACACACGAACATTTAAAAAATGGTGTGTCAGAGAGAGATAACATATAAAAGAAAGGGAGTTCAATGTGTTTGTATTCGATATGAAAACAACAGAAACCCCAGAGAGAAACAGGAAGAGCTGCGGGGGCAGAGAGAGGCAAAAAGAGACATTGCCTTTTACTTCAGTCTATATACCCACGCGGTACGATAAATCTCTATGTTACAGTTGCCAAGTTTCCTGCTGTCAGAGTTTAGAATGTTGATGCAGTAAAAGTCCCTGGCATTACATACAGCAAGTTCAGTTCCCACCTGCAGCCATCCAGGTGCCTTGATCTGCCACTGCCTTTTTCACCTGAGCCACTCCTGCACCTACTAACTCATGAAGACACGAGCCCCTTTCATAGTGCGGCCCCGCAAATGTCCCGCTGTATTGCCGGAAAAATCTGTGCCAGCTTTTCGCCTTAGGGTGTTCATTGTGATCCTACAAAGGCGTGATATCCCTGCCCTGCAGTCCGGCGTCGCGGAACGACGTGGGAGGTGACGATAGTCAGAGCAATAGCAGTGCAGTGCTGCGCAGTAGCACAATGCTAATAGGCTACACAGTTAGCTCTGTAGCAGTACAGTATGTATGTGCTGTAGCAGCATGTGTTCACTTAGCGATCTCCGTTCGTTAACACCAAGCACTGGACACCCTTGGACCAAGTGGGAGGCATGTTTTAGATGTCACGCGCAACATCAGATATTCCACCGGGATGGCCCGTTCATGGTGGTACCGCTTCCAACAGCCCCACCAATTTTCTGCCTCTGTGATACCTCTGGATGCGGAAAATTGGTGGGATCACTTGATCCCAGCATCCCGCTTCTGGCAAGTTCATAGTGGAGGCGAGACGTTACATATCCCGGCATGAAACGGCACTATGAAAGGGGCTATTGACTAGGAAACACATGATGAGCCGTTGCTTATAGAATACCTGTCTTAGAAAACTTTCATGAACCATGTTTGAACTGATGTAGGTTAGCTTGTATTTTAGTCACAAGCACATTTTCAGAAATGAATTAGCTTTCAAATGAAGACTCATATACTGGCCTTACAGTTTTGCTGTTAACAGATTCTGGGCAACATTACAGCTCCCAAAACAACAACCTAAAAGACAGAATAGGTACTGCGTCAGTACCACCAATTACGACACATATGTTCGTTTATGACAAAATGGCTGGAAGTGAAGTAGTTACAAGGGTCACGTGACTACCGCAAGTTCAATAACGTGATTCAGGTAATTTAAGTAAAAAATCATTCACTTTTGATTTCACACGGGACGCAATCCCCGCTCTCCTGGGTGCACTGTTTGTTTGACCCATCCACCTCCCATAGCCTCCTACCAAAGGAAGGAATCCGACATTTTAACTTTGCTTGGTTGTCAGTCACTACTATGTCATGCTAAATGGCAGCTGACACATTGCAGCGGACGGTGAAATGCGTAAATATAGCTTGTATTTCGCCGACTGTACACACGACCTATATTGATGTTTTTGAGGGGAGAACAGGCAGCAGCCCTAAAAGTGAAGCTAAAACATCCTTATTGCCCCCTGGTGGCTGGCTGCAGTATAGGATATGAGTGCCTCCAATGTTTGTGGATGGGACATGGTCCAAACTTAAAAATCAAAGTACATCATAAAAATGATTCCCAAACATGGTTTCTGTCCGATATTTGTTTACATGTTCATTTGTCTGAACGGTTTAGTTTTAATTTGTCATTTGATGTTATAAAACAGGGGTTGTGGTCTAATGAAGGAGAGCTGTGATTGACTCGCGATAAAGTTGGATGGGTGCTTTGGTGGGACTTTGATACGGTGGCTCCAACACCCAACCACTACTGAGCAGACTCTGGCTCCAAATGATGTCATCAGTGCAAGATGGCAGCACCCGTATCTGTGATATTTTGGCTTCATGGAAAAATAAAGATTAGTACCATAATGTGTACTGTTAATTATTTTTATTCAAATAAATTCATGAATTGGTGTCAAAAATGTTGTTCAGTAACTGATATCAAAGTGAGGGTATTGGTACCAGTATAGAACTGTTTTGAACGATACCCAGCCCTATAAAGTTTTAATTAATATTTCATCTAAGGATTGAACTAGTTTGTAATTTCCAACAAATTAATATGGAAAGCTACTAGATTCACTGTATATAATTGCATTTTATGGAGTAGTATATTCTAGCTGTAGCTACTGTGATAACTATAACAATGCCACAATCTTTGACACAGCATGAGCTGCTAAATGGGGCAGCATGTTATTCAGGGCAAACAAAATGTTGATGGAGCCATTTTTCATTTTATAGGCTTGTGGTTGTAATGCCCACCTGCCAGCATCGAATTCTTACTTTCTACTTTGAAGAGACGCAGCATCAAACTGCATTTCCTCTAGTCAGCCATAACAGCTCAAGATCCAGTTTAAAAGTCGACATATTTCTCAAACAGAAAACTCAACTCTGGCACTGCGGCAACCTCTGGGGACAACAAACTCCATGTCACTTTAAGACATCATTACTCTAGTCAGCCATGATAACTCAAGAAGATCAAGATCCTACTCTACATATTGCTCAAAGAGAATCGTTCATTATTGCTCAGGAACAGACTCAGTTCCAATAAAAGTATTTTTATTCATCTTATTTCTGCCCTCGGGCTTCGTCTTGGTAAAACAGCGCTCATCCTGTTTTCCATCACTGGCAATTGGCAAAGCTGTTACTGAGGCACAGCATCTTAACACCACTCTGGTTCTCCATTACGGCTCTTCCTCAGTGGTTTTGATGTGGGCCAAGCCTCATTTTGGCTCACCAGCTGCATACAGAATATCTCCCAAACAACTTTGATCTCTGCAAAGATCTGCTGCTTCATTTTGACTGAAATACCTCACTCTAACGTCACAGCACTCAGACCTCAGGTCACACAGTTCTCCATTGAGTTTTTCGTGAAGTAATGTTTCCATCTCAGTGGTAAAGTTATGCAGGTGTATAACCCTGGGGAAGGCTAACTCTACTCTGCGACTATTGCAGCAGATGCACATCATTACAATTACACAGTTCTACATTTCAGTCAGAAATAAGTGTTATTTTCTAGTGCATGCTGTGGACAGTCATGTAGTTTTGCTCCAATAATTTCAGCCCAACCCACTAATATGACCCCGTTTCCTAAATTAGGGGCCCTACCTGTTGCAGGAGATCAGCACGCCCTCACACTAAAACTACAACTGTAATGTTTAGGTACAAACATGTGGTTACATGAAACTTCACCCATGTTGCATGCATGATGTAATTTAAAATATGCCAACATTGTCTATTTATTTCACATGGGACACAAACAGCAGTCTCCTAAGTCAAAGTGTTGTGTTTGCTTATATCAACTATCCACCCGATCTCCTCCCTATGTGGACTTTGTCGCTCTTTATACTCCATTGCCTGGCTTCCTCCTGTATTCCTATCATAATTACTACAGCCACTAGAGGTCGTTGCCTAACAATAAATGAAATATGGGTTGAAATAAGCTCCTTCTTCCAATGACCTATGGGGTCATTGAGTCAACTCTTCAAACTTTCTCCAAATGAACATCAAGTCTCTAGTACTCTACTCACAAATACTAAATACCTGCAGTTAGGTTTGGCATTCTGGTGGAAAGCCTCCAAGGGGGTAGGTAGGCAGTTAGAGCAGCATATGAATGACCATGGTTTTGGACATGTTCAACAATCACATATGGATGTAAAGTCAAGTCGTTCAGATATTTTTGGTCACATATCTCTACACCTCTACTGAATGTATACGGCAGAAGTCATTTTAAACCAGTAGTAGTACTTTAGAGATGAGGTTTAGTGGAAGAGGTATTTAAGCCTCATTTTTTTTCAAATGAATGTTCTGTTTGGAAATCAGGACCTTTACGGCACATTTACAGAGTTCTGTAGAGCCAATATTAATTTTAGGAGTAGAGGCTATAAAATCCTCCCTTTTTCTTGTGTAATTAAACATGCTGGCTCCAGACTTACAGTACAGGTTAAAGTCAATTGAATCTTGCATTTTGGATCGACAAAAACCTCAGCTGTTTGTTTTTTTAAATCTGTAGGGGAGAGATATCCCCACTTGTATTCATCCTTTACACCTAAATTTAGATAAAAAAGGAAAAATCCTCCATTGGGTCCCAGCAGCTTCATGTTCTTTTGCTCTTCAGCCCAGTGAGGGAATTCCCCTCTTCTCCTCTGCTGGATTGTCCCTTTACCTTTGGGTTTTAACTTGTTCAGAATCACACATTGTGCTTCCGTGGGTGTCTCTTTTTGTGTGTGTGAGGGGTGCTGTTAATCAGCTGTGTAGCCCAGGGGAGGGAACAGCTTTCCTCACTGACCCATTTAAAGGCAACATGGTGGAGAGAGTCGTGAAAGTAGGGCAGGAAAAATACAAAACTTAAATGGCACTGTGTGCAGAAACTCACAGGCTGACACACGGACAGCACACACCTATCTCCAAGAGTCCCTTGAGATTTTTGCTTTTTTGTACCAAAGATGAAAATATTGATCTGTCTTTATCTGTCCCCACATAATATACCTTTATGTCAGACATGTGTTCACATGAGTGCCCTCCAGAGATCATAAACAGGCTTCACTACTCCTGAAGAAAGGTGTTTTTGTTCCCAAACCCCACCATCGTGGACGATGGAGTAGTCCATTCCTGATGTTGAGGCTCTCCACAGGAGGCGCCACTTGATTGTCCCAGGGGGGCCATTCAGCCTGTTTTATGGCCTCCACTTCCACTACCACTGACTGCAGAGAGGGCAGTTACAGCACCAGTAGTATCATGAAAAAGCAGTGTCACACATCGAGAAATACACACACCTGAGACAAGAAAATACTCTCATGGGATTTTTTTTGTGTGTTTTCCGTGACTTAGGGTACACACTCCCTCACAAAGAGTTTTTACATTTGTTTTAGTTGACGCCAACAAAATACTGCTGGTGATGAAAGATTATGTTCAGACATAACTTTCTGTCCACTGCTATTTATAGAGGATGTGCTCACCTGCACTCCTGAAAAATTTAGCAGGACACATTTTTGGAACAGTATGTTTCCTTGTAAACATCCCCAGACGGTCCCATGTGGTTATAAAGAAGGAACAAACTCAGTGCTCTCCTTGTCATCCTCTTCCACTGCCACAGTTCCCTCTCTATCTTTCTATATGAGTTTATCTACACTACTGCCATTCACTCATGGATGGATTACTGAACGGGTTTAGAAGGCCCACAGTGTCAGGGGCCCCTGACAAGTTATTCAAAGGGACAAGTTGCAACCAAGAAGAGATGCAAAATGGCCCCAAACAGAAAGCTACAAAAAGACAGAAAAAGACTAGATGCACAACTGCTGGATGTTGGCGCAAAGAGACGTACAACAACTATGAAAAGGGGCAAAACAACCACAAAGAGACAAAAAAATGACTACAAAGAAACACAAAGCAACTTCGCAGAGATGCAGCGTGAAAAAAATAACTATAAAAGACTGAAACAATAACGAAGTCACAGAAAACAACTACAAAGATACACAAAACGACTACAAAGGTAAACAAAACGACTACAAAGATAAACAAAACGACTACAAAGATAAACAAAACAACTGAGATATAAAACAACTACAAAGAGACACAAGACAACTATAAAGATAAACAAAATGACTACAAAACGACTAAGATACAAAACGACTACAAAATAAAGATACAAAATTACGTCAATGAGACACAAAACAACAACAAAAGTACACAAAATTACAACAAAGAGAAGCTAAACAACTATAAATTATCCTATGTAGGACTGGTGTCAGGCCCTTTTGCATGTCAGTGTCCAGTGGCTCGTTGATTCATAATCTGCCCATACTCCCACTGTGTATCTGTACATCTAAACTGGAGAGAAGCATGCAAATGTAACTTTGACAAAGTTAGTGAGTGTAGCAAGTCTCAGATAATGCTGCAGTGCTTTCAAATCAAAGGTAAAACTCCCATTTTGTTGCTGCAGTTAATGTCATTGTGTAATGCTTTTAGTTCTGCGCTCTAAATCATATTCTTTCATCTCTAATCCCATTTGATTTTCTGTACTTCTTCACGCTGTTGTTGCTACATTTAAAATAATAAAAACTTAACTGTGTAGATATTAACACAAACTGTTCTTTTAGTTCTGAACTGTACTTGGTTTGTACTAAGTGTTTGATCTGCTGCAGTTTGAAGGATAAAATTGTGATAACAAAGAGTTATCCTTTATCTTATTTGATAAAAAAATGTTTCGCACGATGATCAACTGTTAAATTAGCTGTCAAAAAGGTAGTAAAAAATAGTAATGTCTTACAGTCTATATATTGGTGGCAAGTTAAAGGAACAAAAGTGTCTTAGCAAGCTTAAATTTTTTGGATTGTAGCTGCATCCACACAACTAGAGCTGCTCACAATAATAAGATAGTCATGAAGAGAAGAGGCAAATATAGGGGAAAGGAATGGAGATGTGAGGAGATGAAAGAGGAGAGCAAGGAGAGACAGATTGAGGGGAGGAGGCGGGCTGAAGAGGGAGGACAGAAGGATGAACAAGGGTAGAAGAAGAAAGGGAAAGGAGAGGAGAGGAGAGGAGAGGTGGTTGGACTGAGAAGTAGGAAGGAAGAGTCGTGATTCCGGTGAAGAAAAGAATCAAATACATGAAAGGATGGAGGGACGACAATGAGGAATGAATAGAGGTGAAGACAGAGGACAGACGAAGGTGTAAAACACCACAAATAACAGCTCCATTATAAATAAAGAACAGAGCGTGTGTGTGATTCTGAAGGGTGGATAAATGAAGCAACCTCCAGACAACATCAGACTGGGAGCGCTTGATTTATGTCACAACAGAGGTTAAAGAGTTATTCTGCTCTTGTAAAGTGCTTCCCACAGATACATATTTTAGGAACAATAACATAAAAATAATCACTTCTGCCCAAGTTTTTTTGAGTTGATGTCACAACAAATGAATCAGGCCAAGTGGTTTTTCATCTGTCTCATCACACAGGACAGAAACGTCTCGGAACGACACTCGCAGTTCCCGCCTGACCAAACTAAGTGAGACAAACCCAGCGCGCTGCCTCAGTATACGTCATCTGCAGGTATTTAAAGAACCGACTGTGAGATGACAAGTTAGCACGCAATGTTGGGCGCATACTTCAGTTCGAGAGGAAAAAAATTAAAACCAGGGCACAGAGTACTCAGAGAGATTTAAGTCTGCATGAGAGATATACAGCACATAGCCTTTCAGCTAAAGATATTTGAGGGACTCAACAGATTCAAGACATATAGTCATGGAAAAAATTATTAGACCACCCTTGTTTTCTCCTTGCTTTCTTGTTCATTTAATGCCCATTTGTTTGGACAAATATAATGATAACATGAAAAAAACTCATAAGAGTTTATTTAACTGATGTCTAGACATTTTCCATGGTTTTCTTGATAATGATTTTGGTTATTATCAAGAAAACCATGGAAAATAGCTAGATATCTTCAGCAGTGCCATGTGCAAAAAAAGTACACAAATTTTCAGAAAAAAATTGAAAATCTCACCTTAAACGACTTTAGAGTTAGAATGTTTGTCCACTATAATGCAATGTCGAGACTGGTCTCCCCTCAAAAACAGTAATATAGGGAATTAGTTTCACTTTGCAGCAAAATACAACTCACATTTACGTTTTATGTGGATGTAGTAGTAATGATCGGCGGTGATGGGGACTTTAAATGGCGGATATTGCACTCAGGTGTATGGGTCGAACAAACGACGGACTTTCCCCCAGGAGAATGGGGTTCGTAACTTGTGTCTTTATTTGATTTATATTTTTGTGGATGGGTCAAACAAACCCAGGAGAGCGGGGATTGCGTCCCGTGTGAAATCAAAAGTGAACGATTTTTGACTTAAATTACCTGAATCACGTTATTGAACATATCTTGTGTTTTTTATGTAACTTCCGTAGCTCCAGTCACCCTCGTAACTACTTCACTTCCAGCATTTATGCACATTCATTTATTGTATCTTTTATAACGCCTTACCAGGAAGGTTTTTGCCCTAAACCTAGGTAAGTGGTTTTGTAGCATAACCGTATATAATGTATAATGACGTGTGTGCTATTTTAGAATGCTTCGTGGTACCATGAGCTGCGAAAACCTAATTTTTTACAAAACCTTTTATGTGTGGTTATGGTTGGTATTGACAAACTGTCTGTTCTGTCGTTTAGGTTGGAGATCTTGTTGCAATGTCACATATACAGCATATTTTGTATCTTCTTATTATCCATGAAGCTACACAACATTATTCAGTGATCACTTAATCAAGGTATGTTGTGTGCATGTGGCTGAAATACATATAAGGATTTTTGCCATTTCTGATATATTGTCTGAAATTCAAAAAACAATAGATGTCTGCATATTTTCTGAGACAAAAATAATGTGCTCCTTTCTGAAAAAACATTTAAATGAAAGGTCTCCTAAACAAATACCAAACAGTTGAATACCTTGCAAATAGAGACATGATTTTTAATCATGAATATATTTAATTAACACCTATGAGTTTGCTGTCCTTCAGAAGCCAACGCTACCAGACTACCAGATGGTTATTGTTTACACGACTGCGTGGTGATTTTTATGACTCATTTGATAAACAACTGGCTGAGAGGAAAAGGAAAAAAGGCCAACAACAAATTAACAAAAACTTACTTGTGTTGCAGGTTTTTCACTGCATATTGTATGAATTCTTTAAAAAGTGAAAGGAGTTTGGTGTACTGAATAAGTCAAGAGCTCTTGGAGAGAGAGAGAGAGACGGAGCAGTGAAAGAACTCAGAAAAAAGAGTCAATGGAAAAGAGGCTGAAATGAACAAGTTCCCTGCAAAGATGTGAGAACAAAAGAGGACAAAGGAAGGCAATTTGTGAAAAAGAGAGAAAATAGAAATAAAAGGAGAGGTGTCATAGAGAGAGGAGAAAAGGGAAAGGATGAAGAGATTCAGAAAGTGAGAAGGCTATATTTACACTCAAAGCAGGATGGTGATCAGAAAGTTGCCAGTTTGAATCCCACCTGGGAAAATCTGGGTGGGAGAGGGAGGATAAAAAAAGGGAGCAGAGAGATGAAATGAACAGATGGAGAGGAGGCAGGTGGACAGAGGCAGGGACAGGAGAAAGAGGAGAGAAGGAGAAGGAGAAGGAGAAGAGGATGGTGAGCCCTTGTATTATTAATTGTAGTGAGATGTCCTGAAGTGCAGTAGCGAACCGAACGTCCATTAGGAGCTCTGACGCTCCTGCTGCTGCCCTCCTCCGCTATTTTAGTCCTGATTTCTTTCTAAATAGAGAAGCATGACTCATTCCATCCTTATTTCCTACCTCTCACCCCCCTCTCCTTGCCACTTCTCCTCGTTTTTGGCCCTCATTTTAGGTGAAAGTTGTTTTGGTTGGATCAGTTTTGAAGGCCAATACTGATTTATATATATTCTAAGATTTTTTGGATTATTTTCGTGAGCAAAAATTAAGTTTTGACCCATTTTAAACATTGCAGTATAATCAGCCTCCCATGAAATACTCATGAATATTCATAAGGGTGGTGATCAATTTCTATTGATTGGTAGTTTGATAATTTGTGCATATTTACATCTCCTCATTTGAACACCCACTTGCACATCTTTGGGGAAAACTCGAAACTAGATGAAACACACATCCAATCAGTAACAGTCCGAGAGAAGGAGTGAATGCAATTAGGAGAGAAAGACAAGTGTAGAATAGAGAGAAGGAAAGAAAACTGGAAACTACTACTAATAATACTAATAATAAAGGTAGATTTCATTGATACAGCACTATTGTACACATTCAAACCACAATATATAGAATTACATATGGAAATACCAGTACTGACAGCACACACACAAACAAATGAAGGGGTGTGTGTGTGTGTGTGTGTGTGTGTGTGTGTGTGTGTGTAAGGGGGCATGGGGGTGATGGGGGTCTTGCACAATGTGACATCTGCTCCTTTCTTCCTGTACTATTTTAAGATGCTGACCAGCACAGCTGAACAGACTGTAGAGATGGTTCTGACACACACACACACACACGCACACACACACACACACACACACACACACACACACACACACACACACACACACAGACTCAGATATAACAATACACCCCAACACACACCACATGTGCACAAACACACCCATGCAGATTAAATGTCACAAACCCTAATCAGTTTCCTTCAGATGTGCAGACTCACACAAACACATACACACACACACACACATACACACACACACACACACACACACACACACACACACACATCCAGGTGGATTGGGTGCAGTAATCCTAATAATTGTTCAGACAGCAGTGATGACAGCTGTGAAAGCCTGAATGACAGACTGGACAGAGAAATGGCCTCATTCACTCATTCACTAACACCTGCTTATATAGTATGAGTGTAGTGTGTGTGTGTGTGTGTGTGTGTGTGTGTGTGTGTGTGTGTGTGTCATAGTATGTCATCATTCAGGCCTTCATGAGGAAGCTATTCCAGCAGACACTGTATTATTCTGTTTAATATGTTTTCATGTTGAATTCTTAGCAAAGACTATCACATAAATATGCACAACAGTTTCTCAGGCACCCCTTTTCAAGCTTCATTATATTACGCAGGACAGATAAAAGGACGAATGAGCGTGACTGAAAGAGAAAGAATAAATGTTACTCGGAAAAGGAAAGGAAATGAAAGGAAAGAAGGGATGAAGGAAACATGATGCAGGCATTAAGCAGAGAAGCAGAGAGGACTGAGGGGACAGAATAACCCAAATTACTTTTTACTTTTCTGTTCCAGGAGACACTGTCTCCCCCCTTACATATTTCATCCCTCCCACTCTTTATATAAAAAACCTTTCGCTAAATTATTGATAAATCAAGCGCGCGCTGCCCTCCATGTTTCTCTATCTCAGTGTTCCTGTCTTTCTCAAACACTAACACTCATCTGTACCGCCTTGTCAAACACATTCATTTTTCAGTAAAGGCACAAGGTTGTATTCTGTCACAGTGTATATTCTAGTGTGTGGTGAAGACCGGAGTGACCTGTTCCAAAAATTTACTGAAAGTTGACGACTCTTTCCTCTGACAACAGGATTTAGAACAAAAACAAACAAATATATCAGTACATTTGCATTTGTTTCGTTATTAGATATATTTGTTTGACAAATATATGCAATAGGTAACTGGGCAATTAGAAAGTAAATTGAAGTTAACATTAAATTCAAATAAATAAAAGTTGAGGTGTTTAAATGAAACATCTCAACTCAGCACCACCTAGTGGACAAGCTATTGATTGTATTATTTTACTACCAAACTGTTTTATTTGGTTTTTGCAGTATTCTTAACTAACGTAATAACATTACTACTATACTTTGCATCCAGGAATCAGAACAATAAAACAATGCAAAGTATCCTAATAATATGCTCTATCAATACTTTTTTCTCCACTTGTAGTCCTTGAAAGAAAGTTATGATATGTTATGTAAATAATTTTTGGTACAAAAAATTATTTGCATTACAGGACCTTCTTACACATTAACTTAAAATATCTCACAGTGACTTTTGGTTACACATAGGATATGCACAGCAGAATCCTGAGTCAAAGACTTGTGTTCGTTTGACCCATTAACGTACTTTGTCGCTCTTTATACTAAATCACCCAGCTTCTTTCTTTGCTCTCGTCATACTTACTACAGCCATTAGAGTTCATCACCTAATAACAAATGTAAATATGGGTCGTGGTAAGCTTGTTTGTATAAATTACCTATTTAGTCTCAGATACTAATTTTTACACACACCAACTGACAGACAGACCTACATTGCCATCCCTCGAGAAACAACTCTATCGTGGCAAAAAAATCAAGACCTTTAGAATTCAGTTGAGCAAACTTAGCTTCACTGCCCTCGATCAGTAAAACCTCCTCAGCAAAAACTGTATTTTTGTGATCTCATCGCTCCTTTGATGTCATCTTTCCCTTTTTTCCAGTCTTTTTCCCTACTCTTCCTACTGTTCTAATTACTTCTTGTCTTGTCTTTTCCGTGTGTGTGTGTGTGTGTGTGTGTGTTTGTGTGTGTTGCCTGTCTTCCCTCTGGACCGAAGGCTGCACGTGATTCAGCTCTACATGGTTCTGGTTACCCCTCAGCCTCTATCCATTTCTCTTCCATCTGTTTCAACCACTCCTTTGCTCCTCGGCACACTTTAAATACGTCTTTTTATTCATCTGTGCTTCTCTGAATGTCTCTTCAGCCATCTTAATTTCACTGTGACTCCCTCTTCATCACTTTCTAAGACTTTTTCTCTCTTAATTCTATTATCTTTCCTATATTTCTCTATTGATCCACCCTCCTCCATCATCTCTGTGTGTGGTCTCCATCTCCTCCAGTCCTAATCACCATTTTTGTCTCGCTTGACTTGAACTTAAAAGTAAGTTAGTAGTTACGAAATGTACTTCTTTTCTGTAATTTGCTAAAAGAAAGAATTGTATCTGCTGGCCATTACAAACATTGTTTAATCCCTCTGATATTTCTCTCTCCCTCCTCTCTTACTTCTTTAGTCTTTTTTCTCTTCTCTGTTTCATTCACTTCTTCCCAAGAGCTGCAGGCCTTAACCCACATAACACACACACACACGCGCACACACACATGCATACACAGTCTCCCTATAATATGCCTTCTTTATATCTGCATGTGTGTGACAGTTAATGGCGTGATTTGTCACGGTCCAAATAACATTTTGAACCATTCTTTCTCTTTACTCTGTGTGTGTCTATTTATCACTGTCATGTACACAGTAGTAGTACTTATATATAACCCTATAAGTAATCTGTAGGTCTCTCCTGAGGCATGGACAGTAGATTACAGTACAATAATATGAACAACCGTACTCCCCAGAGACCCTGAAGGCGTCACGCTACCTCAAAGTGAATAGAACACGAGTCTTTCTCCATCTGCCTCACTAACCGACTGATTTACACGCATCCTTGCTTCTTTCTGTCTTTTCTTTCATCTGTTTCTTCTCTCAGACTTTCTTCACTCTATGTTTCTTTACCACTTTATCACTCCTTCCTTCCCTGTATCCTTATATATCTCTCGATTTGCTTGACTTTCTTCTTTTCTTTGACTTTCCTCCTTAAGACTTACAAAGTCAAATTCTTGCACAGTTCCTTTCACACATATCGCCTGAGTTCCTTGTTGTTTTCATCCCTTACTAACCTACTTTATGTATTTGTCTTTCCTTCCTTTCCTTTCCTTTTCTGTTGCTTCCTCTCTTCTTTCCACCTTTAAGCCTGTGTCTGGATCGATAAAGGGGAGGTGAGAGAGCAGTTGGCCTTTACACTCGTTTCATTGTGGCATGAGCAGAATCACTTTGGAGAAAAGAAAGGAAGCAAAACTGAAAAGGATGTTTTGTGATTTTACTCCTCTCAAAACACTCATTCTCTCTCATCCTTTGCCTTTTAGCCCCTCACTTGGTCTCTATATTTATATACTTTATACTTTTTTCCCCTCCATCTGTTGCCTTTTCTTGACGTGGCACTCTCGCTTGCTTTCTTCCCCTCATCTATCTCCTTTTCTTGTTCATTGCAGTTCCAGCTCAGAGTATTCACCCTCCATCTTTCCATCTTGCTCTTTCTTCACCCTCCTCTTATGGACCAAGTATCAATGAGAGTAATATGAGGGGCTGTATGAGCCAAAATTCATTCTTTCCTCTCATGTACACAAAAGATACCTCTCACATTCACAATTTTACCTCTCACATACACAACAAAAAAAGTGAGAGGTATTTTTTGTGAATGTGAGAGGTAAAATTGTGAATGGTAGAAGTAAAACTGTGAATGTGAGAGGTAAAATTGTGAATGGTAGAAGTAAAACTGTGAATGTGAGAGGTAAAACTGTGAATGTGAGAGGTAAAATTGTGAATGTGAGAGGTAAAATTGTGAATGTGAGAGGTAAAACTGTGAATGTGAGAGGTAAAATTGTGAATGTGAGAGGTAAAATTATGTATGTGAGAGGTAAAACTGTGAATGTGAGAGGTAAAATTGTGAATGTGAGAGGTAAAATTGTGTATGTGAGAGGTAAAATTGTGAATGTGAGAGGTAAAATTGTGTATGTGAGGTAAAACTGTGTATGTGAGTGGTAAAACTGTGAATGTGAGAGGTAAAATTGTGAAAGTTTGAGGTAAAATTGTGTATGTGAGGTAAAACTGTGTATGTGAGTGGTAAAACTGTGAATGTGAGAGGTAAAATTGTGAATGTGAGAGGTAAAATTATGTATGTGAGAGGTAAAACTGTGAATGTGAAAGGTAAAATTGTGTATGTGAGAGGTAAAACTGTGAATGTGAGAGGTAAAATTGTGTATGTGAGGTAAAACTGTGTATGTGAGGTAAAACTGTGAATGTGAGAGGTAAAATTGTGTATGTGAGGTAAAACTGTGTATGTGAGGTAAAACT
Organism: Centropristis striata; assembly: GCF_030273125.1. Lineage (NCBI taxonomy): Eukaryota > Metazoa > Chordata > Actinopteri > Perciformes > Serranidae > Centropristis > Centropristis striata. The sequence goes on along the minus strand of NC_081521.1, from coordinate 27,481,407 downwards.
GTGTATGTGAGGTAAAACTGTGTATGTGAGTGGTAAAACTGTGAATGTGAGAGGTGAAATTGTGAAAGTGAGGGGTAAAATTGTGAATGTGAGAGGTAAAATTATGTATGTGAGAGGTAAAACTGTGAATGTGAGAGGTAAAATTGTGTATGTGAGAGGTAAAACTATGAATGTGAGAGGTAAAATTGTGAATGTGAGAGGTAAAATTGTGTATGTGAGGTAAAACTGTGTATGTGAGTGGCAAAACTGTGAATGTGAGAGGTAAAATTGTGAATGTGAGAGGTAAAATTATGTATGTGAGAGGTAAAACTGTGAATGTGAGAGGTAAAATTGTGAATGTGAGAGGTAAAATTATGTATGTGAGAGGTAAAACTGTGAATGTGAAAGGTAAAATTGTGTATGTGAGAGGTAAAACTGTGAATGTGAGAGGTAAAATTGTGTATGTGAGGTAAAACTGTGTATGTGAGGTAAAACTGTGAATGTGAGAGGTAAAATTGTGTATGTGAGGTAAAACTGTGTATGTGAGGTAAAACTGTGTATGTGAGGTAAAACTGTGTATGTGAGTGGCAAAATTGTGAATGTGAGAGGTAAAATTGTGAATGTGAGAGGTAAAATTGTGAATGTGAGAGGTAAAACTGTGAATGTGAGAGGTAAAATTATGTATGTGAGAGGTAAAATTGTGAATGTGAGAGGTAAAATTGTGAATGTGAGAGGTATTTTTTGTGTATGTGAGAGGTAAAATTGTGAATGTGAGTGGAAAAACTGAATGTAACAGGTAAAACTGTGAATGTGAGAGGTATTTTTTGTGTATGTGAGAGGTAAAATTGTGAATGTGAGAGGAAAAACTGAATGTAACAGGTAAAATTGTGAATGTGAGAGGTAAAACTGTGAATGTGAGAGGTAAAACTGTGAATGTGAGAGGTAAAACTGTGAATGTGAGAGGTAAAACTGAATGTAACAGGTAAAATTGTGAATGTGAGAGGTAAAACTGTGAATGTGAGAGGTAAAACTGTGAATGTGAGAGGTAAAACTGTGAATGTGAGAGGTAAAATTGTGAATGTGAGAGGTAAAATTATGTATGTGAGAGGTAAAATTGTGAATGTGAGAGGTAAAATTGTGAATGTGAGAGGTATTTTTTGTGTATGTGAGAGGTAAAATTGTGAATGTGAGAGGAAAAACTGAATGTAACAGGTAAAACTGTGAATGTGAGAGGTATTTTTTGTGCATATGAGAGGGAAGAATGAATTATGGCCTAAACAGCCCCTCGTAGAGCAAAAGCTTGTTTAGCCTTTCTTGGAAGTTTGTTAAAATGAGACTCCACTATTTAAAAGCAAATGGACTGTTAAAGACCATTGATTTCAAAATGACATTAAAAAAGTCTTAAACAAAACTTTTGGTTGATTTCTTTTCTTGGCAACTTTTAGCAAAGCTAAGATTTGTTCTTAAGGACCATTTTTAATGGAATGTTTGCAGAGAATCAGATTGTTGGCACATACTGTAAAATGTAGCATTTTACCTGACAAAGCAAGTAGTTTTTTTGCTGCCTGTATAATGGTTCTACAGATTTATTAACCAATCACTTAATGCCTTTCCTTGTTATCGCCCGTGAGTTAGTATATTGTTCTCTCAGCAGTTGAATTAAGCTTCAGTATGTTCACTTTAAATGCCACAGAGGAATGCAACATAAACTCCTGTATTGTTCCAATTTGTACCAGGTATTTCTTTTAAATTTATGCTCCAATTAGTGGCATAACAAACGTCTTTTGTGGAAATGCTAATCTAGCTCATAGGTCAAAGTGATGGTGGAGGAGAGAGGAGTCAGTGGTCTGGCATTTCCCTCTAGTCACTAAAAGAATATGAGATAACATGCTACATGAATGACTAAATGCTATCAGTCGTACCCCTGGTTGGTTGTGCATGTTTATTTATTTATGTGCATTTTCCTATTTATACTTACTGTGCCTTCCTCCTAATTAAGTGTGCCTTCCTCCTAATTAAGTACATTTAATTTGTGTAGAATTAGGGTCAAAGAACAAAAAAACAGGAAATGAATAAATTAAAGTGTTACTATTATCAAGAAAAAATGTTATAGGCAATTATAGGTCATATTTAATTAATTAAACCTAAGTTAAATCAATGAATGCAATTAAGAATAATTTTAATCACTAATTAAATTACCAAGGGTTAATGTATGGAAATCACGCTTTCGTAGATCCATGCACCAAGTTAATGGGTGTGTGTGTGTGTGTGTGTGTGGAGGTGTGGAAGAGAGGTAGCTAGCAAGGTAGAAAAAAATAAACAACTACAGCTGTGGGAGTAGGACAGCAATAAAAGTTTTTAACAGAACTAAAAAGGGGAAAACTTGAAATGAAATATAATACTATAAACACTGACGATGATAAAAGTAAAAGAATGGAGAAATGACAGTAATTCCTCAGAGGAAAGATGAGAGGTTCAGGTCTGACTTCATCCACACAGTGAGGAAGAAGAAGTCCAACAGTGGAATGAATAGCTTTTTCTATTTGAGCTGAACGGTATCGATCGTCTGGGAGGAGATGGTTTTGAGTGTGTGTGTGTCTGCAAGTACAGTTCTATGTGTGCAGTGTATGACCAGAGGGGACGTGCCGTATGGGGCAAGTCTGACCTGCTGGCAAGAGGAAAAAGAGCTTGTTGTGGTAACTCAGAAATGAATTCTTTACTGGATTAATGCATGATGTTAAAGCTTGCTGCTGTTATTTATCATTATTCTACAATTTAAGGTCAGTGACTGGATATAAGGGCTTTATAATGGTGATTGAGAGCTCTTGGCACGAGAGGGTGCTATGTAGAGCTAGCCCCAATCGCAATGTAACATGTAGAAGTGTGGGAAAACAACAGTACACATGCCAAAAGCCTTCTGTTATCAAAGGCTTTGAACGCTGATTGCCCATTCCCAGTTGAAGTTTGATTAGCTATTTGTTGTCGTCATTTACTCATCAAAAGAAGATAGTCACTGCAGTCACCATGAACAATGTGGATCACCTACTACAACATAAATTAGAAAGTCTGCCTTTTGAAGAAAAACACAAGTAAAATATCTCAGTGTCAACCAGCTATGGGATATTGTTATAAACCAAACTGCTAGTAAATGAAAACGACTCCCTGCTAAATATGGTTGTAGTTAAAAAATGCTAGCTTGTCGGAGAAGACTTCTCATGTGTGTTGTTAAAAATGGATGGTACCTGGTGAAAACAAGCTTCTAGGATCTCAGGTATCTTTATATAATGATTACCAAGCATGACAGCAGCAGGACAACACAATAAAATTGGGCAAATACAGCTACTCGAACTAAGCACAAACGAATGGGGAGCAGAGTAACACTAAATTGAAGACAGAATAGGTGTATTCAGTATGATTATTACTTGTGTTAAACTGGGGTAAATGTGAAATAGTAGAAAACTGTGGTTTTCTGGTTTTGCACCTTTGTAAAGTGCAACCGTTTTTGCCTCATCATTTATTCCACCTAAAATGAGACAGTGTACAAACATATGTTGTGTACATGTTTTCCTTGCTGGAGTACATATAGTTAATGCATGTCTCTGTGTGTGCACTGTATGCAGATGGAAGTTTTCTCTTACCTCCACCAGATGTGGCGTGGGGTTAAAGCCACACAGGTTACACACTTGGCTGTGACACTGCGTACAGGTGTTGTAGTTGGGTGGGTCGGAGCTGCCGATGTTCAGTTCTGTTTTACAAAGAGGACAGTTCACTTTAGGCTTCACAGGCTCTGGAGCAGGCACGGGGGCCGCAACGGGCTCCTGCTTCTGCTGCACTTTATGTGCAGGTGTTTGCTGATGTTGTTGTCCTTGCTGCCCTTTTTGATGATGTGCGGGCGACTGCTGTTGTGGCATTCCTTGTTGATGGGGCATGGTCTGCTGCTTCTGGGCTGGTGCATGCGGCCCACCCATTTGGGGACCTCCCATTTGAGTTGGTGGATAAGGGCCTCCCATTTGGCTCTGCGCATGAGGACCCCCCATTTGGCTCGGTGGGTAAGGACCTCCCATTTGGCTTTGCACATGAGGACCCCCCATTTGACTATGCCCATGAGACCCCCCCATTTGGCCTGGCCCATGAGGACCCCCCATTTGGCTCTGCACTTGAGGACCCCCCATTTGGCTTGGCCCATGAGGCACCCCCATTTGGCCTGGCCCATGATGACTCCCCATCTGGCTTGGTGCATGTGGACCACCCATTTGAGTTGGTGCATGAGGCCCCCCCATACTGAAGGGCTTGGTGCCAGGGGCCCCTTGTTGTTGCTGTCTGTTGTCGGACGCTGCATTGCTGAACACCACCTTGCCTCGTGCAGGGCTCGGTTGGGTGGAGGCGGTGGGTAGAGGGTCGACATTGATCAGGGTACTCGCCTGATTGAGCAGCGACGCCCCGAAGCCAAACAGTTTGGTCAGGCCATCCTGGGCAGGAGGAGGCGCATGACTCTGAGGTTTGTGGGCTGGGGAGGAGCCAGCACTTCTGGTCTGGTCATGGTGCCGCGCCATAGACTGATGCATCGGTGAACCGCGACCCAAATCGGGCTGGGACGGAGCCTTGGTCAAACCAGGGAGGGGCACAGCACCAGGGTGGGGAATCCGTGGACCTCCAGGCTGGTTTGGGCCTCCTGTGGGAGCTCCAACTGCTCCTTGAGCTCCAACTGCTCCTGGAGCTCCAGGACCTCTCTGGGAGTATGGGTCGGACCTCATGCCCTGCTGAAAGGACCCTGTCTGAGACTGGGGGCCGCCAGGGCTTTGGTGTCTCTGCAAGCCTGGAGAGGTATGAGGCTGGGTCTGAGGCCCCGGCTTGGACGTAGGGTAGGACTCAGGATGAGACTGGGGATACTGTTGCTGGGGTTGGGAGTATGGCTGAGACTGGGAGTAGGGTTGAGTCTGGCCGTAGGGTTGAGTCTGAGACTGGGGCTGCTGCTGCTGCTGCTGATGCTGCTGCTGCTGTTGCCGCTGGGAGGGCTGACTCTGTGCCAAAGGTTTGGGCTGTGCTGCTGCTGCCGGCTGTGTTGGCTGAGGTGCAGGCTGCTGAGGCTGGACGAAGGGTTTGGCTTGGTGGGATGGAGAGTGAATCTGCTGTTGGCTCTTAGAGCGAGGCGTGGTCATATCAATGCCAAGAGCTCTCTGCATCTGACAATTGAGACACAGCCACTCCTGGACCTGCAGACATAGAACAGTTTGATGTTATTTAAAAACCCTCTCCTGGGAGAAAAATCATTTTAGTTTGTCTGTTTGGTAATATCACATATAGATTCTGTGTCAGCTGGTTCCAACTCTTCATTGAAGCTAAATATCTATACAGAATTACATTTTTAACATGATGCATTTGGTACCTTTGGTATCTCCACTGGAGCTTAAACTAAGGTTTAATGAGGTTGAACAATGGCAGCACAACATGTGTTTTCACTGACTGGGTCAGTAAGGTTGAGGAGGTTATGACCGCTGTTTGCTTTAGCAGTATAAAAAAACATCTTTGTGTTGAAACCAGGTATAAGAAAGCAAACGAAAATGAAAGAAAAAGAAGGAGAATAAGAAAATACAGGAGAGCATACAAACAAAAAACCCCACTATAATTCATTGATTTTATCCATCCAAGCTCATTGCTATTGATTACTTTAAATTTCATCGCTGACTCAGACCGGGTGCACCAGTGTCTCATGGACACTGTATTCATTCAGCCAACTTCAAAGCTGCAGATGATAGACAGAGTGCATCTGGATGGCTACACATAGAAAATGGTCCATCTTTCTTCCAGTGGAAAACAGAAGTGCAGAGAGAATAGTTGTAATCAACCAGAAATAGAGGGAGAGAGAGGTAAATCAACCACAAATTGACTGCAGTGCTGAGTGATTGCTGAGCCGAAACCGCAACCTGAGTGAAAAAGCATTACATCTCTCACAGACACACATAAATCCACACGGGTACACAGGTATGCACATATATAGAAATCAAGTGACACAAGCGCGACACAAACAGATATAACAAGAGACACACACAGTCAAATGACATGAATGCGAAGCACCCCTCAGAAGCTAAAAATAAAAAAGCATCACCCCTCCTCCTCCTCTTCTCCATGTTTTCCTTCTTCCTTCTCTTCTTCCTCCAGATGAGAGCTGATACTCCCTCGTGTCCGGACCTTGCTTGGCTCTCTAATTTCCCCCGACTGCAAAAAAACACACAGCTCCAGTCTGAACTGTGTCAACCTGCTCTCGTCCTGTCTGTCCTACTGTAGCTTTGCATCCTCCACAGCCACCCAGCTGCCATAAATAGTGCTATTTTAGCTCCTCTGCAACCAGAGCAAAGCTAGTAAATCTGTGCACGTTTCAAGCGTTTCTCCCATCCCCTTTCCTTCCCACAATGCAACGCGCAGACGTACTGTATCACCCCGCCCGCTATCCAATGAACACCCCCCCACCCCCGCCCCCTACAATTTTTTTTGCTAAAGGACAAGTTGGCTCTCTGAATTTGAGGGGAAGATATGGAAAAAAAATGTCTGCATCAGTCACGTACCCTAACTAAGCACTGACTCCCACCGTGCTGTCCCAGCCTGCTTTGCAGTCTGGCATTTTCTAGCTTGACAGCAGTACTGATCCCATGTTCTGTTAACTCAGCGGCTACAGCCACTGCTACAGCCTGACATCCTCCTTTCCTCCTTAACATATTCTCTTTGTAGCTATCTTTCCTCTCCTCTCCTCTGTGCGTCTCTCCTCCCTGTTTTTTCTCTCCTTCACATCCCCTCTACACTTTCCCATTTCCTTCTTTTCTGCCTTTACCCCCATTTTTCTCCTCTCTCTCTGATCAGCTTGAAAATGTAGGTCTCGTTCCCTGAATAGCTGAAGCGGAAGGAGATTTAAAAGTATAATTTTGCTGTGCAGGCTCCTCCCATGTTGTGCTGCCATAATTACATCTGATGAAGATGGCGAGAGGGAGATGAAGAGAGGTAGATAGGGAGAAAGAGAAGGAGGGGGGGGGGGGGGCTGATTTTAATGAGTCCCTGTCTATCCCTCTGCTTTATAAGCAACATCACAAGAGACACTTGAATGAATGAGGGATAACGCGAGGGATGGAGGGATGGGAAAGAGCAAGGGAGGCGATGGAGAGCTAGAGGAGTCAGCAGTTTTTAAATCCAGGCAGCTCTTCAGCTCTCATCATGTCAAGCTTAATCAGCAGCACAGAATATCCACTTCTGCTTCACTGTGGTTAATACCAGTCAATCCTTGACACACCTGAGTCCTGTTGCTAACAAGTGAGGAAGAATCACATTGATAAGGGTTTGTTTAAAGGTTCAGTTCACCAAATTACCTCAAATAGCATCAAGCCATACAGATAGCTTTGATTATATTCATCCAGGTTTTTAGATATCAGATTTTTATGCTCCAATACTAACAAGTTCCCCAAACCATACCTCTACCACCCACACAAGCAAAATTAGCACTTCAACTACCTAAAGATAACGGTCGACAAATGAAATAAATGGACCTAGGTGACATTACGCCCGACATAGCTACACACATACTATACATGTATAAGTTACGTAACTTCAAATCACAATGTTGGCTTTTTTATTTCACACGGGACACTGGGCACTTGGGTCAATGTCCTACCCATCCACCACACATCCTGCCCACTCAAAGTGGACCTTTTATTCTTTATACTACTTCCACCTTCGCTTTTGCACTCCATACTCCAACTACTGGTTTGCTATGATTCTTGATATACTACAGCCACTAGAGGGCGCCGCAAACCACAAACGTTAATATGAGTTGTTTAAGGTTGCAAGGCATTGAAATATTATTTCCTTATTATAATGTCAAATTTCATTGTAATTTGCCTTTGCTGAGTGTGGTTTTCAATGGAGATGCTTATTTGGTAAAATGTAGGGTAACGCTTTATATTAAGGTCCTTGTAATAACCATTAATTAACAAGTAATACGGCCTTTGTAAGTCCTTACAAGATGCTTATTAACATTATTGTGTGTTTATAAGCTTATATAAGTATTAATAATGGCATTACAAACACCCATGACCCACCCATTATGTCTTTGCCATGCCTTTATTGATCTTATTTTGTTTGCTTATTGATATTAAAATATACTTTATTGCTCATCTATTATAAGTTAACTATAAGTTAACTATGCGTTTTGCAACTACCGGATCTAAAGCGAGAACAATGCCTTATTACTTGTTAATTAATGGTTATTAAGGACCTTATAATAAAGCGTTACCAAAAGTAGTTCCATTGAAAATTGTTCATATAGATAGATATGGATTAAAGTATATCTAAATCTAGGCAAACAAAACCAAAACTATCTTCATGGCTGGGTATCACTAGTGCAAGCTTTTAACAGATTCTAACCTCAAACTGTGCTTTCCTGTGCCTGTAAAACTGCACCTGATATTTGCATTCAATTGAAGTCACACTAAGGCCATCATGAAATCAGATTTTCATTTCACAATTATAATGGCATAAAGAATTTACAATAACAATATTATTATAATATCTAAACAAAATGTAACGCTATCACTCAATTTCATCTTTAACTTTCTTTATTGTGCATTTGGGTGTGGCTGGGATTTGAAGGAGGTGGATGAATGTATATATGTATGTATTTTTCTTTACCAGGAACTTCTTGTGTTGGCAAAACAAATATTTTACATACTGCATATGTATTGAGTATTTCATTATACCTTCCACCATGTAGTTATATGAGTAGACTAAGCTCATTTTGTATTAAAAGTATGGCATTTTTGCTATTTTGGTTTACATTAGTCTGCACCAAACTGTGCAGTGTGTATACTTTGTGTGTATACTTTTTTGTGTGCAGCAGATATCACAGTTGGATTAAGTCCAGCCAAAATTTTCAGCAAAATAACCTCTAAACAGAATACAAAAGGAGGTGTTGTCAGTGCAATATAATAATACAACCAGGTGATATAATATGTTCACTCACACAGAGCATCAGCATAAACCCACAACCGAGACCGAGAGTTTTTATTCAGTTATTTTTCACTTAACCTTTAACCAGGAAGCCCTGCTGGGATGAAAAATATCTTTTTCAAGAGAAAGTTGGCCATGAAGCAGCATGTAGTAAGTGAAAATGTGTGGGTTAATGCAATGACTAACCCAGGAGGGGACTTCTACGAGTGAGTGAGTGAGTGAGTGAGTGAGCGAGTGAGTGAAGATTAAAGACATCTCAACTGCAGAGGCAAAGAAAGCCCAATATATAGTCAATATTATGCTCACTGATGGAATATTACATCTGTCAGGTCTCTGCTATCATTGGCTTGCTCAGATCTTTAACTTTAACTGATCGTATCAACGTGTTTTTCCACTGCATGCCATAGTAGAAAAAGCACAGGTGTTACTAATAACATTTACAATGGCTCTGCTCTATAAGTGTCTCTGTTAACCATGCAAGTGTGACAGTGAGCCAGCATGAGCAATATAAGGACCCTGGAACTTAATTAAGTATTAAGTTATAAGAATTACATATTTTAACCTCTCCTTTCATGATTTTGTTAGAAGGTACATCCTTTTCTTTTATACTGACTGCAAAAAACACAACATAAAGACGAATATGCAGTCATTATGTAGTGTAGAATTGGGATGCAGTATTCGGAGGTCAATAAAGATCACATAATAAAACAGCAGCCAGCAGCCTGAGACAAAATGCAGACAGATAACATTTAACCTTGTTTATAAGCAATCCCCATCTCCTGACCCTCAAGGACTACCTCAGGCCTCATGTTGGAAACCACAGCTCTGACGGAGACTGATAAGCCTGTCAAAAGGCAGCTTTGACAGGTGCCTGATGTACCTCTAAGCGCTGGAGTACAGGTGTCACTTCAAGTTACAGCCCATTTATAACTTTCTGTGTACGGTTCACAAACCAGTCAGTTTGCATATGGTGCGTCAGCCAGCTCAGGCAATTTTGAGGCCTGTGGAAGTTATTACACGAATAAGTGGCTGCAAATGTCTGTTCTGAAAGGAGGAAAATGAGCCCTGACAATCTCAAATCATGCTGACTCTGCACTCTCCTACACTCTCCACTAAGGAAAAAAAGATTGGTAATTTTCCTGAAAAACTAATTTCGGCAGAAGCCCAAATTTGAGGCTATTTCTGAATGTTTTTGTATAATTATATTTAAAGTTTGGTAATGGCTTATGCATGAATCACAGAAGTGGTCAATGGCCCAATGACAGAGAAACTATATATATACATATATATATATATACATATATATATATATATATATATATATATATATATATATATATACATATATATATATATATATATATATATATATATATATATATATATATATATATATATATATATATATATATATATATATATATATATATATATATATATATATATATATATATATATATATATATATATATGCAGTGTTTCCCACAGACCAGGTAGCAATGTGTGGTGCTCCATGACACCGGTGGGTGAATCGAGTGTCACAGTGTGGTGCAGTCGGTCATTGGGTGGATGCAGCGGGCGGTGTTCAACACTTTCTGAAGCTGCCACATGAAAAAACCTGTTTCTATTGTTATTAAGTTATTAAGCTATTACACTATAAAGCTACAGCATTTCAGCTCAATCTTACTTCTTTAAAAGTAAGTTATTTAAGAGAAGACAACTAAAAACATTTTTACCAGAACCCTGCCTGGTTTCATTCCTCACCCCAACTAGTTCAATCTTTAGATTCTGTGACAGGAATGATTTGCACAAAACAACTTCAATTGGAGGTTTTTATTTCAAATAATTAACTTAAGACCTACCTCAACCAATAACCTGTTCTAACTGTTTTGGTAAAATAATGTAAAAAATAAAATATATTAACACAAATAAAATAAAGAAAATAAAGAAACTACCTAAGGAACAAAGCCTGATTCAGATTCTTTGTAGGTTCTTATACTGTAGCCTATTTAGTGCACAGCTTCATGTCCTATCAGAAAACCTAATTTTTCTTGGCTTCCTGAAAAACAACTCAAGAGCTCTTCATAAGGGACCTCCTTGGGTTCAGGCCCATTTATGGATAGTCTTGCTTGAGAAACAGCAAAAAAAACAGCCACAGACAAATCAGAATTAAAATAGGCTACTTTCCCCACTCGTTTTTTTTTTAAATTTAAAGTCTAAACTTCTCTGTTTCCACCTCACCTGTTGTTTCAGCAGCTGCCTGTCTTACAGGAGCATTTTGTCTGCTGTCCTCCTCTATTTCTCCCTGAGCACCACTGTTTGATGCCTATAGAACATTCAGATAAATTAACATTTACGAGCCATTTAACTGTTCAGACTGATACCTCCTCATGCTGCTCCTTGTCCTCTTGACGAGGCCGTTTTTGCCGTGAAAAAAAACATTCAATACTCATCTGGATTAAAGCAGGAAAGATTCAGAAAAACTACTGATAACTACAACAATAATAATATTCATAATAACTTAAAAAATGTGGTCTATTCTTTTTGATTTGACTGTGGGCATAGTAGTCTACTCTTTTGTCAATCATTTTGTGGCGGTCGGTCTCTATTCTGTGGCGATGCGCCACAGAATGGTCTATGTGTGGGAAACACTGATATGTGTGTGTGTGTGTGTGTGTGTGTGTGTGTATGTGTATTTTGCATTTAGTTTATGTGCCAGACTTATCCAAACCTTTTTTTCCAAAATGTCATAAATGTGCTTCTGAATATTTCAAGACATGATCAAATTTTTTCAACTGTCATAAGCCTTGGAGCTTATGACAGAAATGTTTACAAGACCAAAAAAATCAATGTTTTCTTTTTCTGGAATTGCAAATGCAGACATATATTGTCAGAGGCCCTGGGGCTACAGATGTTTTGGAGGCCATTCCCTCCCTACACAATATGCCACAGCAACATTAAATCAATACCCCGTCAACGGCACCAGAAAAATAGTAAATTAAGTGCCCTTCTTGTCAGTAAAGAAAATTTTACATTTAATTTAATTTCACATTTAAACACATCACAAGCAAAGAACCCGTATGCAAACTGGTATGAAAGAAGGCAACAATCATACTGCTTGTCTGTAAATTATTGGTTCCTTTTTAGTGTATGTTTGACAATTATACATGTATTGATATTTAGCGTTTATTTAGCGTTAGTATTTTCGCCATTTTTGTTTTTTTGTGCAGCAAGATATTGTGTCGGGGAGTTGTCAAAATAACGCTGCAAAGTTACGATTTCACAGACACAGCCACATCGAAGCTATACAGAGCAGTGAAGCTTAAAGTTGAGGAAAGTGTGATAAAATGCTGCAGTTGTTGTCGTCCATACATGTTTGATATCAGTTAAGTTCAGTTTGACTGAATACTTCTGTCTGTCAGTCTGTGGGTTTGACTCATTGTGGAGAAATAAAAAGACTGAAGTGAGATGAATAGACTGAGAATTTTCTCTTATTTGACAAAACAATTCTTGATTGAATTTAATTTTGTGGACACAAAATGCAGTTAAACAGTTAAATCGCAATATATTGTATACCATATCGCAAAATGCTTAAAATTCCAATAATTTCATATTGTGTTTCAAGTATCAGGATAAAATCATATCGTGGGGCCTCTGCTGATTCACACCTCTATTGCCAAAATGGAGTTATAGATATGTCACTGCATTGAATTTATTTGTTTCTAAGCTGCACCCTGTGTTTGATGTGTAGCGCTGTCCATGGTGCTGATCATGTAACTGTCATAGTGTTGCTGCTTTAGTGACTTTGTTTTGCACTAATAACTGACTTAGGCCTCGAACTGTTTGTGTATGAATTGTAAGGAATAAATCGGGTGAGATGACATGACTTTAGCATACTTTACCATTTTGATAAATAACGGGTTGGGTCAGGTCATAATTAATCATTTAAACTGAACTACATTTTAGTGTCATCATTTAAATATACAGTAAATAAGCATATCATTTCATGTATTCTTTTAACACAAAAGCCGTGTAATATAAGACTACTGATTATGAATCCAATGTTGCATTAAAAAGCCAGAAGAATGAGTCACAATTATATGTTGTTTATATCAAATCCAATAACTTGACAGCAGAGGTTGTTTATCATTGCCTTTCCAGAGCAACCTATATCTCAGTTATTAATATGATTCATGTGAGCTTTTTCAGGCCATGTTTATGGTTAAGGTCTGGTTAATTTAAAGCCCAAATGAATTTAATTTGCATGTTTTATTCCTGCTACAGCATGCATATCTACTCTGTTAATCACATATCCTGTGCACTGCATTGAGACAGTTATAAATCTTTGAGACTACTGTCAATGTAAACTTGATTCCATACAGCAAATTTAATTGTTTCATTTAAAGCTGTATTTGTACAAAGCAGTAACGTCACCATTATATCATAAATACACGGCCACATAGACCAACAGCTAGAGAACACAACACAGGAGCCACTTTAGCGTTGTCTTGTTGAGTGAGCTACATAATGTGCTTTGCTAATGTCAGTTTTCAGGCTAATTTAGATAATTACAGAAATATTGCATATGCATGATTTGAAATGAAGAGTACAGTTCAAATGTGTTCACTTTGTCTCTGGTTCCCCTGCTGGAGCTCAGCTGGCCAGTCATTGACAAACAATGACACTCCCTTTCAAACTAACTGACAGAAAAAAATGGTATTTCTGATTTTTCCCCATAAGACCTTTTTCGCATTAATAAACTTAAAAATAATTACTAAATGTGATTTTAATTGGGCTTCAAAGGAAAATAAAACTTAAAAAGATTTCGGTCATGGTTCGAAGAAACTAATGTCGGTCTGAGGCAGGATTGAGCTGCAGCATCAGAGTTGAAAACTTTGTCACACAAAAAACCCCACTATTTGTGTCTTATGAGAGAAAACATCATTACTCCATATTTGTTCAATAAGACATACCTGCTGTAACATCCTCATACAAAGGGTCACACCGTAGAGTTAAAGCAGCAAAATGCAAATGACTTGAATCAGTTTGAAAATAATCAGAAGTGAATATTGTGTGATTAGAGATTTAGCTCCTTCATGTTACACAGAATGAGATCTAATGGCACTGACAGGAGTGTCAGGTTACCTACTTGTACAATTTATGGCAAATAGGTCAAATCAACTCACACATGTCCATGCACACACACATTCCTAGCCAAGACTAGAAATACTGCTTTACACACACACACACACACACACACACACACACACACACACACACACACTGCAGACCATGACTGTAGCCTCTCATCCCCGGCTTATCCTAAGTAGCTCAGCTCTCCTCAAACCTGCAGGACTCACATGTCTGTCTTTCTTTCTTTGTTGCCGTCCTTCTTATTTCTGTGCAGACCTCTCCATTCACTCATCTACCCACACAAACATTCACCCCTCCACCTACCCAAACACACACACACACACACACACACAACACAACACAGGTCTGAGCTTCTCTTGAAACAATCATTAACTTGGAGGTCAGGTCCATCTATTCAAGAGGATGAACTCTGTCAGCACTGAGTCTCTGACACACACACACACACACACACGGACGCACACGGATGCACACACGCACACACACACGTCAAGAACCTTTCATTTGATTCATTTCAAAAGGTCTACCAGTGTCAAACTGTTGAACAGATGTTGAAACATGGATAAGGAAATGCATTTGATGGTGATAAAGTTCAAATATAATACAAATGCCCCTTATGATGTAATAAATCTTACTTTTACAGCCTGTACTTTGAAGACTTTATTGAGGAATCCAGGTAGAAAGTCAGAGTATATTACCACAACCGATTGTGGGTAATTTGCTGTACTGTCACACTAATCAATGGAAGGCTATGCTTTTACAAAATGCAGATTTAAAGTTCTGATCTACAACTTCCTGTTTTGCAATTCGATGCACCACTGTGGAGTTTGTGTAACACACTTTTGGAGATTACCTGTCAATCAAAAGAATTGGGCAGGACTCTTTAGTCAGAATTTTAATCTCTCTGTTGTTCTGTTTCTGTGCCAGCCTTTTTTCCCCCCTCTACACAGTGCATTGAAACTGGAGGATAAAACACACAGCTAGTCTGTCCTAAAAGCAGGAGAAGAAGAAGAGCGACCACACAAGAAAGCAAATTTAAAAGATTTGATAAATTCTGTGATAAATGTTTTATCTGCAAGCTTTAACAGAATTGCAGAGTGGAGAGCAAAACAATGAATAAAACTGAACACCAACTACGATATGTGTCAAATGAGTTGGAATCTGATATTTAGAACCATATCATGCAGCTCTTGGAGGGGAAGTTGCACGGAGCAGAGTTCACTGTGACTCTAATGTAATTTGTCATTAATTAGCCTGATGATACAGAGAGAGAGAGAGAGTAGCGGAGGAGAGGAGGTGGGAAGACCGAGAACCAAGATCCAATCAAAAAGTTAAAACAGCATAGAGGAGGAAATCAATGAGACGACCCTTCCTTCCAGCTCACCATCATTATTAGTTTTTCTACTGTTCTACTAATTATTAAGAAAGTAGCTAGTAGGACTGCAACTGCAGAACCTGGTAGTTGATGTGGTTAGCCATTGATCAATAGCCCAAATTACACTGGATACATTATGAATAAGGCTTCATCACACACGCACGCACACACACACACTGTCTCCCTATAAACCCTCCACACACACACTAACCTTTGAAAAGAAGCCATCGTTCTGTCATCAGGCGATAGATAAAAAGTCTGACACTTCAGGCCTCGATTAAAGTTTGAGCTATTTCCTGTCGCTGTTGCACGCAAAGTGTGACATGGATACAAACCCAGTCACACTCAAAAAATGCACACACATACAGTATACACACACACACACACGCCGACCAGCTGTCAACATAAATTATTCACGTCGCTGATCTCCAAAACACTACAAGTACTGAACAGGTGCTGATGCCGTCTCACGGAGAAAACTTGAGGTGTGATGGCAGCATCAGCAGACATTTCCTGTTTTTATTTCACTCAACACAATAAAAACAACTTCAGACTATATCCCAATAACATTATCATTAATATTAAATTTTTTCCTATTTTCAGGAAGTTGTTCTTGTGAACATGTAGGCAGTGTTTCTGCACTGCTGCACAGTCATACCTACCCTGGGAACTGTCCAGTGCAGCCACCCATAGTCCCATACTGTTGGCAGCTCCACTGGACCATTTGAATGATCCATGCTTTATTCAAGGGCACCTCAACCGATTTAATGGACCTAAACACATATACAAGCACCATCACTGTGAACCATCTTACGGTGGGTTCTCTATTAATTTGACCACCTTGGTGTCACACAAAGGGCTTTAACTCTAGTATTCTTATGACTTTGTCCACATTTTGCTCCCCACAATTTACATCCAATGCCAATGTTTCGTACCAACGCAGAAAGTATTGTGCCCTTTCTGTGGGGACCATGCATGTCAAACTGATCCATGAAAGGGACATATGGCTGCAGGTTTTTGTTTCAACCAAGCAAGAAATAAATAAAAAAAAATTGCAAAATGATTCTAACCTGGTGATGAGGTGGCTGATTTAGAGCGGTGGTTAAACTGTGTGTTTTTAGATCTGGTCTGCTATATTTGTAGAGACGCCTGTCAACCAATCAGAAATAAGTATTTTGCCTCCCATGTGCTGTTACAGTCATTCTCTGGCTGCAATGATGGTGCAGAAACGCCAGGAGACCTTTTCAGGCTTAAAGGGGGCTTAAAGCAATGCTTTAACTGCTACAGGTATATCTAAACACAGAATGTCCACATGAAACTAAGCATCAGATTTGGACACTCAGATGAAGTGACAAACTGAAATGAGAGCTATTTTCCCAAGCCAGAATTCTAAGTTCAAGCTGTTGTCTCTGTGATTGTATCGGCAAGATTGTATCTATCAACATCAGCTCTGGAAAACAGTGGGAGAGTGAAAGGGCACAGTAGGAGTAGAAGAAGAGTATAACAGCTGCTTCTAAAAACAGTGGGAGGTCTATTATAGAAATACAAGTACGACATGTTTATAGGTGGCTTTGTTACGTTGAAGTGAGGTTATATTGAGTGGCTGGATATGTCACATGTAATGTAAAGTAAATGAAGCCCACCGCAGGCATTAGAAGATGTTTGTGGTTTGGTGTTGTGGTGTGGCCCGAGCAGCTCACTTTCTCTGTTAGGGAATAGGCTACACACACATTAATGCATATACTGTATACGCACACAAATAGCCACATGTAGTGCATTACACAGCCTCACATGCTCCTGCAGGATCCATATGCACCTCCAGACAGGGACATGCAAACAGCTTTTAATAGACTTGTCTATCAACATGGTGTGCAGCCTTTCAGGGTAAAGTGGAGGAGCGAAGGAGGGAGAGAGGGAAGAGGGAAACTGAGACTACCATAGAGGAGAGAAGAACAGATGCTTTTTAGCTCTATTTGGAAATGTTGTGCTATTTTTCATTGATGTAGCTAAGCAACCAGTTACTGGATGGAAGATGATTTCCCTATTCTTAGTCCTGCTTACGAGGCTCTTATTGGTTGATTGTTTCTCTAACCAACAGAAAGAAACAGACATTGGCGGGCACAACGACAGATCTCTGAGAATCGCTAAAAAAATCAAGGATGCGGGTGGCATTCCAGAGATGCGGTGTACCAACACATTCTCACTTCTGACCACTGGTCAGATACTGACGATTGTGGTCGGTACATCACGCCATCAGATACACGTGCAGAAAGAACACTTCAGTGTCAGTTTTAGACATGTCAAGAGAGGGGTGTCGGTTTCCACTTATTACATGCTGTGTGGCTTTCCGAAATAAACCTCAGTGGCAACAAAACCACTTGATTAAATATGGGCAAAAAAGAACAGGGTAGGGGTTGGATACTGGTCTCTCCTAAAAAACAACGCTTGTTTGTATGGGCAGCAAAATACGACCCATATTTATGTCTAAGACTGCCCTCCACCGCCCTCTAGTGGACGTAATAGTTATGAATGAAGGCGGTTCGGTGTTTAAATGGCGGAAGTCGCACTCGGGGTCAATGAGAGGGCTGGTGCAAGAGTCAAACAGATGACAGCCTTTCACCCAGGAGAAAAGGGTTCATGTCCAATGTGAAAACAAAAGTAAACAATGTGATTTAAACACCACTGACCTCACGTGCCTCGCTTATTGTGCATCATGTTTTTATGTAACTATGTCACTTCTACTGATTTTAACTATCTTTTATAATGCCTTACCAGGAAGTATTTTGCCTTAAACCTAGATAAGTGAATTTGTAGCCTTAAATTCACCTAAACTGTTGGTTTTTTTTACAACTGCAAACTGTACATGTATGTATAATGATGTGTGTGGTACTTTTAGCAGCTCAATCTTTAAGCTCAAATGAGTTGTTTTGACAAACGGGTCACTAACGACCTATTCTGTCGTTTAGGGTCGAGATCTTGTTGGGTTAAATATATTGATTTTTACCTGTGCTGAATTTTTCATGTTGTTTTGATTAACTGTGTGTGCTGTAGCACTTTGAGATTATTTTACAATGTAAAGTGCATTAGAAATAAAATGTATTATTGTTATAATTATTATTGTTATCGATTTCCGCACTTAACTACTGGACGTAGTTTTGCAGGTTAACAATTAACAACATTGATTCCTGGTTTCACTTGGGACACAAACACCAGTCTCCTGGGTCAAAGCTGCTATCTGCCTCCCGTGTTTGTATTGTGGGTCCAGCTTCCTGCCCTTTCCCTAACGGAACGAACTGGCCAAAATGGACCCCACAGACACAACTCAGTGTGCCATCTCCTCCCAGGGTGCCCTCCTTGGCCAACACGACCAAATGATCCGAGCCTTTTTTGAGAACACCACGACCCTCACTCAGCAGGTAACAGAAATATCCCGCCACCTGTCTGGGTTGGCACAGTCTGCTATATTCAGTCCTAGCCCACTCCGGATCCAGTTAGAGACTCTCCTATTCCAGATCCAGAATCATTTTGTGGTGAACTTGATAAATGCCGTGGGTTTTTGCTTCAGTGCAGTTTGGTCTTCAAACAAAGGCCCCTTGCTTTTTCTATGGACTTGGCTAAAGTGAATTACATGATTGGACTGCTTAGAGGCAGGGTGCTGGCATGGGCTGAGGCTATGAATTTGACGGTCCCCCTGAGTTCCCTAACCTTAAGGGAATTTGGGAACAGTTTTAAATCTGTGTTTGACCACCCCACCTATGCAGGCAACGCTTCCTTTCGTCTGTTAGGACTATGTCAGGGGTCCCGTTCTGTGGCTGTCTACTCGGTGGAGCAGTGGACTCTGGCTGCCAGTGCCCGGTGGAATGATGAGGCTCTGCATTTTTAATATTTGGTGATGCCTTTTGGGCTCACTAATGCCCCTGCAGTGTTCCAAGCTCTAATTAATGATGTGCTCAGAGACTTCTCAAACCTGTTTGTGTTCATCTATTTAGATGACATCCAGATTTTTTCCAAGAGTCCAGAAGAACACGTCTCCCACGTCCGCCAAGTGCTAACTCGTCTTCTGGAGAAAACACTTTTTGTTGCAGAGAAGTGTGAATTCCATGTGTCATTTCTAGGGGTGGTCATCCAGAAGGGGCAGATCTAGACAAGATCCGTGCTGTGGAGGACTGGCCAGTTCAGAGAACCAGGAAGGAGCTGCAACGGTTCTTGGGTTTGCAAACTTCTATCGGCGGTTCATCAAAGACTAGAGTAAGGTAGCAGCATCACTTACCAGACTCACATCGGTAAACCTCCCCTTTTGCTGGTCTCCGGAAGCAGAGCAGCCTTACCTCAAGCTAAAACGCCTCTTTACATCAGCTCCTATTTTGATCCAGCCTGACCCTAGTGCTTCTGGCACTGGGGCGGGGGCGATATTATCTCAGCGCTTCAGTCTAGACAAAAAGTTGCATCCCTGTGCTTTCTTCTCCCGGCGTCTAGCTGTCAAACTGGCATTAGAGGAGTGGAGACATTGGTTGAAGGGGGCAAAGCAACCATTTGTGGTTTGGACTGTTCATAAAAATCTGCCGTACATTCAGTCAACTAAAAGACTCAATTCCAGACAAGCTCGCTGGGCTTTGTTTTTTGTTCGTATCAATATCTCCATAACCTATCGCCCTGGCTCTAGGAACACAAAACCAGATGCTCTGTCCCGCCAATACTCCTCTACTCCTCGATCGGGTGGTTGCTGCACTTACCTGGGGCATTGAGAGGACTGTCAGGGAGGCCCAACATCAAGAACCAGACCCAGGCAATGGCCCAGTTAATTGCCTGTTTGTTCCCCAGTCAGTGCGTTCCCAGGTGCTGCAGTGGGCAGACACCTCCCGTTTTCGCCTGCCATCTGGGAGCCAACAGAATCATCTCTATGCTCAAGTGACGTTTCTGGTGGCCATCTCTGGAATCTGACACCCGAGAGTATGTAGCCGCCTGTACCACCTGTGCCCGCAGCAAAGCCTTACATCCGTCTCCTGCTGGCCTTCTCCAGCCCCTCTCATTCCTGGACGGCCCTGGACGGCCCTTCCACCTTCTGAGGGTAGCACAGTTATTCTCACAATTATTGACAGGTTTTCTAAATCAGTACATTTTGTGGCTCTTCCTAAGTTGCCCACTGCCTTTGAAACTGCTGAAGTCATGTCATTCGTCTTCGTGGAATACCCATGGACATCGTCTCGGACCGGGGGCCACAATTTATTTCCCAAGTGTGGAGAGGATTTTGCAAGGCCCTGGGGACCTCAGTGAGCCATCCTACGTTGTGTGTCAGCTACAAACTCCACGACCTGGAGCTCCCACCTCCCTTGGGTTGAGTATTCTCATAACTCTCTCACTTGTTCAGCTACTGGTTTCTCACCCTTTGAAGTGTCACTTGGCTATCAGCCCCCATTGTTCCAAGTACAGGAGGTGGAGGTGGCAGTCCCATCAGTTAAGGAACATATCCTCCATTGTAAGGAAGTGTGGAAACAGACCCGTGCAGCCCCCGAACATTCACAAGCTAACGATCAGCGGACTGCCAACCAGCACCGGTCCCCAGCCCCAGAGTACCATCCAAGTCAGTCAGTTTGGCTTTCTACCAGAAATATCCCTTTTCACACTGAATCCCGGAAGCTCTCTCCACGTTTTATTGGACCTTTCCTTATTGAGTGTATCATCAGCCCATCTGCCATGAAACTCACTCTGCCTGAAAACATGAAGATCCACCCCACATTTCAAGTCTCTCAATTGAAACCTGTTTCCACCAGCAACCTCTGCCCTCCTTCCTCCCCCCCCCCCCCCTCCCCTCCGGCTTGTCGACGAATATCCTGCATTTCCTGTCCACCGCCTTGTTGATGTCCGTCGCTGGGGGCAGGGTCTTCAATACCTGGCGGACTGGGTGGGCTACCCAGTTTAGATTTCTGTCCAGTCTTTGTAAGATTTTGCCCACCTCATTTTTTCTCTCCTTTGTTTCCGGTGTGCCGTTGCCTCCTGCTTCTTCCAGCATCACCCAGCCTTGCACTCCAGCTCCACATCTGCCTCTCACCCCTTGCCATTAAAATGTTAAACTGCTATCTGCCTCCCGTGTTTGACCCATTGTGGGTCCAGCTTTCTGCCCTTTCTCTAACAAATGCAAAGCCTGGTACGCCTCATACACACGCTTCAGGGTGCCTTGTGTATGACAACGTGTTGGTATGTGATGAAAGTGAGACTGGGCTGGGTATATACCCCGACAGTATAAGACATAAACATGAAGATTGAAGCATGAAAATGGCTATATATGTATGGCAGTGACAAGGACTATAACATATGAAGAAGACCAATATGTGAAATGTAACATTATCGGGTCTGCAGGGGACACACGCTGTATGTTTCACATTTATCTTGACTGTCAGTCACTGAGTGGAGGCTCTTATGCAGAGTGACTCCAGTGAGTGAACAGTTTGTCTGGCCGCTCACAGTCATGGCAGCACACTAATGTACTGATCAATATTCCACACAGAGCGAGGACGTTCCAGGAAGTATTCCCATGATGAAGTGCTGAGATTTTACAGCTAATTATGGACACACACAGACATTTTTATTCCTTTTACATACTTGTGAGGACACCCGTTGACATAATGCATCCTCTAGCCCATTACCATAACCTTGACCACCACAGCCACATGCCTTCTCTAACTTTTATCTAATTCTAACCCTAACCAAGTCTGTAACCAAGTGTTCACTCAATCATCAAGTGCATTTTACATAGTTTAGCCCAATAAACCAGCATACTTAATGTCAGAAACAACAGGACTGTGAGGACAGCAGAACAAATGGATTTGCCCAGAAATCTTCACAATTTTACCAAATAAGTTATTTCATAGTAAAATGAAAAAATATGTGTATATATCAAATATTTGTTTTATAAATGGTGTGAGCTAGAGTAAAAACTTCTTATTTTACAATTTACATACAAAAATAATTTACAAATTGAAGCTAAGAGCCTCGAAAAAAAAACACAAGGGGAAAAATGGTTTTAATAATAAAATCAATCATGTCTGAATTCCATATAACTGCTTTAGTGTCGGGGTGCTGGTATTGTTCATGATGACTCACTGTCACAGGGACACTTTAAGAGAACAGAGCCATTATTAATGTTGACACCAATTACTGTACGACAATTATGAATGATACAGATTTATGCTGGCATTTAAAAGGTGGTTATAGCTGTCTTTCTGCACTCATAATGAGATTGATGGCATCAGAATAAGAGCACGACGTGTAAGATGTTTGACAGATTGAGAACACTTTGAAAGATTACATGCTGAAGACTTTAATCACACTATTAGCTTTAATAAAAGTGGGCGCATGATGTGATTGATACATTTAAAACATTTAATCATTAATTTAGTTTAAAAAAACAACTTTACTTTGCTAAATATGTTCATTTAAATGTGTTGCCTTTAAAGTTGGGTTCCTTAGTCATAATTACATTAACAAATTTTGACCAAAATTTGAAAAAACTTTAGAAAATGAGCATACAAGTTTTTACGCTCGCTTGAGGTGTTTTTCAATAGTTAATTCGTTCAACAGGAGACGGAAACGATTTTTCCGAAAAAGTTCTGACGTATCAAAAATGTAACTCACGTGACTGATCAGCTATGTCCTCTGACATGAAAGAACAATTATAAGTTGCCCAATTAAATCTAATTCCTTAAGACTTCTCTCCATTTTCTCTCAATGGTGGCCAAAGTTGTCCGATTAGCAACCTCTTTTTTGTTTTTGTTTTTTTCTTTCTCGTGCAATCTCTTCTTCTTCTTCTGTTTACTGACAGATTATCCTGCAGCAATACATTACACTGCCATGTTCTGACCAAAGTACCTTCATGCAGCTTTGTTTATTTGCTCTAAACCAGTTGATGGAAATGTCCCTAATTTGCATTTTCTTTAACATAACATTTCAAAATTTCCATTAATGGAACCATGGCTTATTGATCTGAGCTTGACTGAGCGTACTCAATCGTTACTGGATCACGGAGCAACAAGGGGCGGGATTTAGGAAGGGAAAAAAAAATACTGCAAAATCTGTCTTTCAAAGTCCCAACCCTTACATGCCTCGTAAAGGAATAGAAATAAGTGTTAAGCTGATACCACATCTTCTGGGTAGTTCTTCAGACTACTAGACTAGAATTGGAAACACGGCTAATGTCAAACATTTCTTCCCAAAGAATTATATTCATATACGTCTGACCAGACATTATTGGACATTTTCTTCAGCTGAAGAAAACTGAACCGAATATGATCCCAGTTCCTGTAACTTTGTCTCTGGTGTTCATAACACAAAAGAGACAGCATAGAGTAATAAGAGCCTCAGTGGTTTCCATCATGAATTTATTTTGTTGTACTCATGTTGCCAAGTTGGAGGAAATGGTGGCTATCACGTGTTATCACTCGTGGTCTTATATCTCTGAAGCCCTTATTCACATTGCGTCTGTCTCATAAAAGACATGCTGATGCTCATTTAAGGCATCTATGTGTAGTTTCTGAGCCTCCTGCGCCACATGACAAAAAATGAATGTGTAAATATTCAAGAGTTCTCTTTCATTTCCTATGAACCAATAATACTTCTGGAACCAGGCCACTGAAACAGAGAAGAGGCTTAAAATGTAACATCTAAAGACACAGAGAAAGACTCTTCCTTCATTCAAGACCTAATAGCACCTCAGCTGACAGTTCATTCTCTGCTTTGTCCTGATGAATGGACTACACACACACACGCGCACACACACACACACACACACACACACACACACACACACAAAAGTCTATCTCAGCATGATTACCATCAGCAAGCTCCTGCCCAAGAGAAAGTCATAAAACAGGCTCACCTCTCACTTCTGAGGCACACACACACACACACACACACACACACACACACACACACGCACACCGCACACACACACAGTTCAACATCCATTCCAATTTAATAAATCCTGTTGTTATCATGCCATCTCAGTCCACTCTCTGTTGTCAGTCTTGCACATTAACACACCCCCATGCCCATCCCCAGTGTCATCCACACACACACACACACCACCTGTGCCATTCATCCATTGCCTCTCTTCACTGAATAACACCAACTGGTCGATCGTATTGACCACGATCACACTATAATGCATGTTTCTTAATTAAAATCTGCCTCAGCACTTTGAGACCACTCCAATATGATCACAGCCTCTATGTGAACTATGTGTGCAGATAGATAGATAGATAGATAGATAGATAGATAGATAGATAGATAGATAGATAGATAGATAGATAGATAGATAGATAGATAGATAGATAGATAGATAGATAGATAGATAGATAGATAGATAGATAGATAGATAGATAGATAGATAGATAGATAGATGAAATATAGCTTGCATTTCACATCAATTTCGTGTGTGTGTGCGTGCAACTGGGTCTAAGTCTCTTTTGTTAGGTCAATAGTAGATTTGAGTCAGACAGAAAAACAATACCATGAGGTAGTGCATTGGACAGATGAAAAAAAGTCATTGTGTTTGGAAGGATTTGGAAAATGCAAATGCAAATGGATAGAGTGAGTAAAAGAAAACATTGAATAGGATGAGGAAAATGTGTAGGGAAAGAACAAGGAAAGTGAGGAAGGCAGCTGTCAAAAGAAACAGGAAAGACCAAAGAGAAACAGACACAGAAGATAACATCAAGGCGGTTGATGGGATTTCAATGCATTTTTAAAGAGAGGATATAGAATGTTGTTTACACTACATACAGTGCACAAACACAATGGATCACATCACTTCATGCAAGTGTTTTTATGTGTTTACTTGTCACATTGACACATCCTCTTTTGTTCTGCAGCCCAAAAGAAGCTGTTTGTCTATTTAGTTAGCTAATTAGCTGTCTAGCCTGCAAATTGACATTAGTACTG